>NC_135806.1:80295756-80596084 GCF_964213995.1 Mustelus asterias | reverse complement strand
CTGAATTCAAATTTTATCATCTGCTGTGGTGCGTTTTGAATCCGGGTCCAGTGGATCACTAGTCCAGTGCCAACACCATTAGACCACTGCCTCCCCATTGGAGAGCAGTTGGTCCCAACTGGCCTTTGTGTTTACACATGTGTACAGACCAGGAGGGCCATTGAAGTCAAGTGTCCCAGACAAGGGAGAGGGACAGGAAGTTAAGATACTCAGAAGATACTTAGAAAAGTCCTATTATTCAGGGAGCTCGAGGGAAGCCCTGGTAATTGAAGAGGACTCAGAAGAAGCCCTGAAGATGCCAGAAAGGTTGGTGAGTCTGTGCTGTGGGTAGTGGTAGTAGGTGGGTTTGGGGGGAGAGGTATCCCTTTGGAGGAGTGGTTCTGCATAGCATAGCTGAGAAGCTAAAGTTATGCTTATGAGTTGGTGCTTGAGTGCAGACTCAGGAATCTCCTGTGAGGAGATTGAAATGTTACTATGCAGGCTGTTTCTGATGCTGCCGGAGTTGGATTGACTTTTGTGGAAAATTTCCAGCTTAGACCTTCGAAGGTGAAGATGGGAATCCCCCGTGAGAAAGATAGAGTTTTAGTGAGATTGATTGACTGATATCTGGGTCAGTTGTTGAAAAATCAATGGACTCTGTCTTCATTGCATTTGCTATTTAGTGTGCAGTGCAGTGGGTTTGATCATAGTTTGCCTATTAATTCACATGTACTTCATATTAACCCTGAATGTTGGAGTAAGAGAAAGATATTGTAAATTGTTTTATCTTTCTTACCTTGTGTAATAAAGTTTATTTTTGTTTGTTCAAAACCTCATGGAATCTTGTGCTTTGAACCTCAAGCTTTGTTTACGATAAACAAAACATTATCGGTCTCTAACTGGACTGTACCATTAACATAGGAGTCTGCTCAAGGAGCATAACATTAGATACAGAGAAACTGTTTGCCTTGTTCAGTGAATTGAGACAAAGGGGACGTCATCTTATAATTAGAGCTCAAGAAAAATCAGGAAGCACGGGTTAGACTATCAAAGGATTTTCACTCTGAGCTCACTGATTCCATAGCTACCTTGATTACATTTCTTACACCTCACTTCCTATAAGGATTCTATTTTATTTTCTCAGTATCTCCCTCTCTGTCGCATCTGCCCTGATGATGCATTGTTCCCATATTATCTTTTCTGATATGCATTCCTTTTTCCACAACCCAGGATTCATCCCCACCTTTCACATTGTTGACAGGGCTCTGAACTGTACATGTTCCATTTTTAAAAATTCTTTCACAGATAGAATTTGATAGAATTTTTTGAGGAGGTAACTAAGCGTGTTGATGAAGGTAGGGCAGTTGATGTCATATACATGGATTTTAGTAAGGCGTTTGATAAGGTCCCCCATGGTCGGCTTATGATGAAAATAAGGAGGTGTGGGATAGAGGGAAAGTTGGCCGATTGGATAGGTAACTGGCTATCTGATCGAAGACAGAGGGTGGTGGTGGATGGAAAATTTTCAGACTGGAGGCAGGTTGCTAGCGGAGTGCCACAGGGATCAGTGCTTGGTCCTCTGCTATATGTGATTTTTATTAATGACTTGGAGGAGGGGCCTGAAGGGTGGATCAGTAAATTTGCTGATGACACCAAGATTGGTGGAGTAGTGGATGAGGTGGAGGGCTGTTGTAGACTGCAAAGAGACATAGATAGGATGCAAAGCTGGGCTGAAAAATGGCAGATGGAGTTTAACCCTGATAAATGTGAGGTGATTCATTTTGGTAGGACTAATTTAAATGTGGATTACAGGGTCAAAGATAGGGTTCTGAAAACTGTGGAGGAACAGAGAGATCTTGGAGTCCATATCCACAGATCTCTGAAGGTTGCCACTCAAGTGGATAGAGCTGTGAAGAAGGCCTATAGTGTGTTAGCTTTTATTAACGGGGGGTTGGAGTTTAAGAGCCATGGGGCTATGCTGCAACTGTACAGGACCTTGGTGAGACCACATTTGGAATATTGTGTGCAGTTCTGGTCACCTCACTATAAGAAGGATGCGGAAGCGCTGGAAAGAGTGCAGAGGAGATTTACCAGGATGCTGCCTGGTTTGGAGGGGAGGTCTTATGAGGAAAGGTTGAGAGAGCTAGGGCTGTTCTCTCTGGAGCGGAGGAGGTTGAGGGGAGACTTAATAGAGGTTTATAAAATGATGAAGGGGATAGATAGAGTGAACGTTCAAAGACTATTTCCTCGGGTGGATGGAGCTAATACAAGGGGGCATAACTATAGGGTTCATGGTGGGAGATATAGGAAGGATGTCCAAGGTAGGTTCTTTACTCAGAGAGTGGTTGGGGTGTGGAATGGACTGCCTGCAGTGATAGTGGAGTCAGACACTTTAGGAACATTTAAGCGGTTATTGGATAGGCACATGGCGCACACCAGGATGATAGGGAGTGGGATAGCTTGATCTTGGTTTCAGATAAAGCTCGGCACAACATCGTGGGCCGAAGGGCCTGTTCTGTGCTGTACTGTTTTATGTTCTATGATATGGGTTTTATTGGCTAGACCAGCATTTATTCCCCATCCTTAATTGCCCTTGAGAAGATGATGATAAACTGCCTCCTTGAACTGCTGCAGGCCATCTGGTGTAGATACACCACAGAGATAGATTCACCGAATCCGTATGGTGCAGAAGGAGGCCATTCGGCCCATTGAGCCTGCACTGCCAACAATCCCACCTGGGCCCTATCTCCGTAAATCCACATAGTAACCGTATAATCCCCCTGACATTAAGGGACAATTTAGCAAAGCTAATCAACAGAACCTGTACATCTTTGGAGTGTGGGAGGAAACCGGAGCACCCAGCGGAAACCCACACAGACACGGGGAGAACATTCAAACTCCACACAGTCAGCTACCCAAGGCCAGAATTGAACCCAGGTCTCTGGTGCTGTGAGGCAGCAGTGCTAATCACTGTGCCACTGTACCGATGTTAGGTAGGGAGTATGAAAGGTCAGAGACCTAAAGTATTAAATTCTCTGCCCAGATATTGCCAGACCTGCTGCGTATTTGCAGCAGTTAGTGTTTTTATCTGGGAGAGCTTTATTGTGGTCACGGTATTAATGTATCAAGCTTTATTTTTATACCACAGATGTTGGCAGACCTTCTGAGTATTCCTAGCAGTTTCTTTTTTTATGGTAAAAATATGGATCTTTCCTCCATAAAGATTGTGTTTGCTATGTTAATTAGAACTTTCCTAATTGATTTGTGTTAGGGAAGAGGATCAAGGAATATGGCATTACTGCAGGAAAATGGAGCTGAGATACAGATCAGGGACCGAATTGATAGCAATGTGGAGGGGCTGATTGACCGCCATGGAATTATTCATGTAAATGGTGTCACCTCCTGTTAATGCAAACTTATAGCTCTGAAGAAGGGTTATCCAGACTCCAAACATTGGCTCTATTCTCCTTCCACAGATGCTGTAAGACCTGCTGAGATTTTCCAGCATTTCTGTTTTTGTTTCAGATTCCTGGCCTGTGTCACCGTCTGTACGGAGTCTGCACGTTCTCCCCATGTCTGCGTAGGTTTCTTCCGGATGCTCTGGTTTCCTCCCACAGTCCAAAAGATGTGCTGATTAGGTGCACTGGCCATGCTAAATTCTCCCTCAGTATACTCGAACAAGTGCTGGAGTGTGGTGACTGGGGGATTTTCACAGTAACTTCATTGCAGTGATAATGTAAGCCTACTTGTGACACTAATAAATAAACTTTAAACACATGCAGTGACCCAGTAGCTGGAGCCCATCCACCTCCTCCTCCCTCTGTCACTCTTCATCTTGCTCCTCTGACTCTCACAACATCACCTGGCTCTATCGCCAATCATCCTGGACCCTCCAACCATCAACCTTAACCCCGAGTCAGTGACCCTTGACCTTCCACCTCTCACTCTCAAAGCCACCTTCATCGACTTTTCTGGCTTTAGGACAGCAGTGACAAGTGTGGCCCACTGGGCGAACTGTACAGGTCTTGTGATGCCCTGCTTTTCCAGAAATTCTAGTTCTGACTCTACCTTTTCCATTAGGGAGTATGGAACTGACCTCACTCTAAAATACTTAGGTCGACATAAATTTTAGCTTTGGCTCCCTTTATTTTCCCAAGGGGCGGCACGGTAGCACAGTGGTTGGCACTGCTGCTTCACAGCTCCAGGGACCTGGGTTTGATTCCCGGCTTGGGTCACTATCTGTGTGGAGTTTGCACATTCTCCTCGTGCCTGCGTGGGTTTCCTCCGGGTGCTCCGGTTTCCTCCCACAGTCCAAAAATGTGCAGGTTAGGTTGATTGGCCATGCTAAAATTGCTCCTTAGTGTCCTGAGATGTGTAGGTTAGAGGGATTAGCGGGTAAATATGTAGGGATATGGAGGTAGGGCCTGGGTGGGATTGTGGTCAGTGCAGACTCGATGGGCCGAATGGCCTTCTTCTGCACTGTAGGGTTTCTATGATTCTATGAAGTCCTTCTTGGAAGACTTCAGGGTACTTATTGATGATTTTGTTCAGTCCCCATGTGCCCAGCCTGAAAATCTCCAGTCAGTTCAGTCTGATGCATTGGAGCTAATCTCTCCCCATAAGGCGAGGTCCTTGTTTCTGTACAATGATGAGTGGAAGTTGAGCTGACTGCTGCCTCTAAGTCTCCAGAGTTGTTGTGGTGCCCTTTATCTGTAATGATTCCCCCTTGTAGGCGGCCAGCTTGGCCTTTGTGCTCAATAGATTCAGGAGCTGAATACCAGCCCAGAGGCAATTATAAGTCCGCTCCCCAATAATGGAGACCGCAGCCCCTATATCCACCCATTTTAAATTAAATGAGGGTGTCGGGGGGGGGGGGGGGGCAGTACTGTAATAGGACAAAGGGAATTTAAATGAGGATACAGAAGGCTGAGAGAGGTGCTAAAAGTGTCCATTAAGTGATCAGAATGTGTGAATGGCAGAACAGAGGTCCAGATGGTTAAGGCAGTTGGCCTGAAGGGAGTGCGGGGGAAGGGGCAAGTAGGCGAGCGGGAATGGAGAAGTGGAAAAATGGAAGTGAGAAAGAAGGATGATAAAAATGCATGAATGAGATGAAAAGAAGAAACAGAATGAAATAAAATAAATGGAAATGTGGTGAAGGTGAGCAGAGAGAACAACCCACAGTCCTACAGCCTCTAAAGTATAGAATGTCGAGGGCTGCACCACTATCTGCATTATCCCCTCAAATCAACACACCCTCCTGAAGTTGTTGAACTCAATGTTCACAAAGGGGTAACAATATAATTGTAATGGGTATGGTTCAGAGGGTGGCCAGGAACATTGTGATTTGTTGTACCGTTACCTTGGATAAGCAGCCAGCATAATCAAGACCCCATGCATTGCAGACATACTCTCTTCAACCTTCTTCCATGGGAAAGAGATACAGAAATCTGAAAACGCGTACCAACAGATTTAAGAATAGCTTCTTCCCTGCTGCCATCAGAGTTTTGATAGTCTTATCGCATATTAAGCAGATCTTTCTCTTCACCCTGTCGGTAACTACAATACTAAATTCTGCACAGATATAGAGGCATGTACTATTTTCTAAATGGGGAGAGAATTCAGAAATTGGAAGCGCAAAGGGATGTAGGTGTTCTAGTTCAGGATTCTCTTAAGGTTAACTTGCAGGTTCAGTTGATAGTTAGGAAGGCAAATGCAATGTTAGCATTCATTTAGAGAGGACTAGAATACAAAAGCAGGGATGAACTTCTGAGTCTGTATAAGGCTCTGGTCAGATCACATTTGGAGTATTGTGAGCAATTTTAGGCTCCGTGTCTAAGGAAGGATGTGCTGGCCCTGGAGAGGATCCAGAGGAGGTTCACGAGAATGATCCCAGGAAAGAAAAACTTGACATATCAAGAGCGTTTGAGGACTCTGGGTCTGTATTTGCTGGAGTTTAGAAGGATGAGGGGGATTTCATTGAAACTTACAGAATATGGAAAGGTCTGGACAGAGTGGACATGGGAATTATCTTTCCATTAGTAGATGAGACTAGAATCCAAGGGCACAGCTCAGAGTACAGGGGCAACCCTTTAGAACTGAGATGAGGAGGAATTTCTTCAGCCACAGGATGGTGAATCTATGGAACTCATTATCACAGAAGGCTGTGGAGGCCAGGTCATTGAATATATTTAAGACAGAGATAGATAGGTTCTTGATTGGTAAGTGCATCAAAGGTTGCGGGGAAAAGATGGGAGAATGAAGTTGAGAAATTTATCAGCCATGATTGAATGGCAGAGCAGACTCAATGGACCAAGTGGTCTAATTCTGCTTCCATATCTTATGGTCTTTTCCTTTCCCCTATGTACTCTATGAATGGTATGTTTTGTATGTAACAGCTTGCAAGAAGCAATACTTTTCACTGTATCCCAATAAAAATCAATTCAATTCAATTCACTACACAACCTCAAACAGCAGATGATGAGGAGGTGCCAGGTGGGGAGAGGGAAAAGCCACTGAGGATGAGGTAGAAAGGAAAGATTCAGATGGCCACGAGGACAGGCATGTGGGCTAGGCCAGCATTTATTGCCCATCCTTAGTTCTCCTTGAGAAGGTGGAGGTGAGCGGCCTTCCTGAGCTGCTGCAGTCCCTGACATGTAGGTACACATGATGTGGAGATGCCGGCGTTGGACTGGGGTAAACACAGTAACAAGTCTCACCACACCAGGTTAAAGTCTTTCCTCAGCGACTCTGCGTTGTCGTGAAGGCCACCTTGGAGAACGCTTACTCGAAGACCAGAGGCCGAATGCCCGTGACCGCTGAAGTGTTCCCCAACAGGAAGAGAACACTCTTGCCTGGTGATTGTCGAGCGATGTCCATTCATCCATTGTCGTAGCGTCAGCATGGTCTCCCCAATGTACCATGCCTCGGGACATCCTTTCCTGCCGCGTATCAGGTAGACAACGTTGGCCGAATGTATGTACCGTGTACCTGGTGGATGGTGTTCTCACGTGAGATGATGGCATCCATGTCGATGATCCGGCACGTCTTGCAGAGGTTGCTGTGGCAGGGTTGTGTGGTGTCGTGGTCACTGTTCTCCTGAAGGCTGGGTAGTTGCTGCAGACAATGGTCTGTTTGAGGTTGTGCGGTTATTTGGTAGCAAAAGCCACTAGCTATTGGAGCACTGCCCCTTCATCAGGTGAGTGAGAGTTCATTTTGCCTCTGATCTTCAGGTAAGCGTTCTCCAAGGCGGCCTTCACAACACACGACAACGCAGAGTCGCTGAACAGAGACTGATAGCCAAGTTCTGCACACATGAGGACGGCCTCAACCGGGATCTTGGGTTCATGTCACACTATCTGTAACCCCCACGACTTGCCTGGGCTTGCAAAATCTCACTAACTGTCCTGGCTGGAGACAATACACATCTCTTTAACCTGTGCTTAACCCTTTCTCCACTCACATTGTCTGTTACTTGAAGACTTGATTACCTGTAAAGACTCGCATTCCAACCATTATTTTGTAAATTGAGTTTGTGTCTTTATATGCCCTGTTTGTGAACAGAACTCCCACTTACCTGACGAAGGAGCAGCGCTCTGAAAGCTAGTGGCTTTTGCTACCAAATAAACCTGTTGGACTTTAACCTGGTGTTGTGAGATTTCTTAATGTGTTTACCCCAGTCCAACGCCGGCATCTCCACATCGGTCAAAGTAGACAGAGGATAGCAGTGTAAGGGTGCATGTTTGAATGGAGGGCTGTGACAAGTGGCGTTCCTCAGGGATCAGTGCTGGGACCTTTGCTGTTTGTAATATATATAAATGATTTGGAGGAAAATGTAACTGGTTTGATTAGTAAGTTTGCGGACGACACAAAGGTTGGTGGATTTGCGGATAGCGATGAGGACCATCAGAGGATACAGCAGGATATAGATCGGTTGGAGACTTGGGCGGAGAGATGGCAGATGGAGTTTAATCCGGACAAATGAAAGGTAATGTATTTTGGAAGGTCTAATACAGAAAGGAAATATACAGTAAATGGCAGAACCCTTAAGAGTATTGATAGGCAAAGGGATCTGGGTGTACAGGTACACAGGTCACTGAAAGTGGCAATGCAGGTGGAGAAGGTAGTCAAGAAGGCATACGGTCGGGGCATTGAGTTTAAAAATTGGCAAGTCATGTTGCAGCTTTATAGAACCTTAGTTAGGCCGCTCTTGGAATATAGTGTTCAATTCTGGTCGCCACACTACCAGAAGGATGTGGAGGCTTTGGAGAGGGTACAGAAAAGATTTACCAGGATGTTGCCTGGTATGGAGGGCATTAGCTATGAGAAGAGGTTGGAGAAACTTGGTTTGTTCTCACTGGAACGACGGAGGTTGAGGGGCGACCTGATAGAAGTCGACAAAATTATGAGAGGCATGGACAGAGTGGATAGTCAGAAGCTTTTTCCCAGGGTGGAAGAGTCAATTACTAGGGGGCACAGGTTTAAGGTGTGAGGGGCAAGGTTTAAAGGAGATGTATGAGGCAGATTTTTTACACAGAGAGTAGTGGGTACCTGGAACTCATTGCCGGGGGAGATAGTGGAAGCGGATACGGTCGTGAGTTTTAAGGGGCGTCTTGACAAATATATGAATAGGATGGGAATAGAGGGATATGGTCCCCGGAAGAGTAGGGGGTTTTAGTTAAGTCGGGCAGCATGGTCGGTGCAGGCTTGGAGGACCGAAGGGCCTGTTCCTGCGCTGTAATTTTCTTTGTTCTTTGTTCTTTGATTAAAAGCCCTTCTAACTCCCAAGTTAGTGATCCTCCCAATCCCAACTGGATCGCCTTGCTGCCCCCCAGAAAATGCTCCCTCCCCCATTTGCCCCAATGCTTGACTACCCTGTCAACTTCACACTCCACCTATCCCCATCTCCTCCAACTTAATAGCCCCCAATTACACTCACCACCCCTCTGACTTTCACCCAGCCCCTGAACACTGTACAACCCTAGCCCGACTACCCCCTCACCACACCCATTATCTTTCCAGCCTCCTGATTAATGGCCAACCAAAGACCAGCCTCCCTATCCCCTTGTCTACCCCCATTCCTGACCATCCTCCTGACTCCCATCCCCAACTAACCCTCACTGCCCCAATTAACTGCTCGACCCCCAAACAAGCACCCCTGGAAGGAATATCCCACAACTTCTGACTGCCTCCAAACCCCAACTACCTTCCTGAACCCCCAAACTACTGACCCAACCACTATGGCTACCTCCCAACTCTGCCGACTATCCCGCACCCAACTAACCTCTGGCCCCTCGGCCAACTGTGATTGTCACTCCTTGGACGTTCAGTCCCAATCTCTGATTCTCTCTCTTCACAGATGCTATCTGACCTGAGACTCTCTGACTTTCTCTGTACACAGACGCTGTTTGACCTGAGACACTGGCCCTTAACTTCTGTCTGGAATGCCAAAATACATGGATTGTGTGCTGTATATTAGCATCAGGACAATACGGAAGTCCCGATGTACAGAAATGCGCAGTGAAAACGCATTGAGTTCAAATCCCTGATCCTTGTCTTTCTCTGCAAGCGTTGCGCTGAAGCAACTGGATGCACATATATGAGACGGCGCTAACTTAACCTGCTTGTCTGGATTTTGGATAAGTATTTACGCCTGATTAGTTACTCTTTTTTTCTCTTCCTGAATCAGCAAAAGGCAGGAGACATATCTGAGAAGAATGTTTCAGTGGGGTCATCTTTTAGAATAGTGTTTATAATGTTTAAAAAGCACAAAATGAAAGTTTAAAAAACTTTTTTATACCTTGGTTTAACATGTGCCTGCAAGGAACTACAATGGATAGACTGTGTTATGTAATAAGCTTCGGCTAAAGATTTTGCAATGTATTTTAAGCTCTGTTGTTTAAATGTAATGTTGATCCTTAAAAGCCTCAGTTATTACTTCAAATGCCTTAGTTGATGTATGCAAGCCTCCTGTAGCTGATGTGAACTATCTGACAGGTATTGCAGAGTCCTATACAGATTGAAAATCGGGAGTCATGTTCCACTATTGCGGAAACTTCACACTTTTAGCTTTGCTTCTTAACATCACTTTAGTTCTTCTGAGGCTTTGACGTCGGTGCAGAGATAATGAGAGAAGAGTTAGGCTACATTTTCACCTGGTGAGGAAATGAATCAATTAGCCACCCATGAGAGTGTTCAGGCAAAGGACATCATATGAAATAATGTGAGAGGATATGTGTGCCAGGAGACTGTGCTTTAGCAAGGAGGCAATGGGACACCTTTGTGAAATGTTGAAGACCTGAAAGCAAATTCTAACTGCTGCACTGCCTTAACAGTGGAGATAAAAGTCACAACAGTGCTGAAAGTTTGCATCTGGGTCCTCTCAACATGGCATCAGTGACATTTGCAACATTTCACAGAATGCTGTGAGGACCTGGATTCACCAGTTAATTAATTCAATTTACCGTGAGGCTTCTGGGTTTATTACTTTTGACACATCCCCTGTGATGTTGAAAGAGAGATTCATTGCATTCCACAAGATTGTTGGTTTCCCAAAAGTAATGAGGGGCTGTTGATGGAACACATATTGCAAACGTCCGGGCTCCAGGTGACACTAGGACAGTTCGAGATCGCCTGGCAGCTGCTGCTTTTGGACATTGAGCTTGTAAAATGTACAACTGATTGGTCCGAACCCTCCCCTCCCTTCCCTTCCTTATATTCATCCGCCCTCCCATACCTCCTTGTATACAAAAAGACAACTGAACTGCTGTGTTAAAGTGAAAAAATATATATTATTGCAAGAAATTTTGAATAGTTGAGGTAGTTACTAAACATCAGGTGCTAAATTTAAACATTAAGTTAAATGTTAGTATGGCATCAAAGTTTTCTATTTATAACATTATTTTGGCTATTTGGCTAATAAATGTTTTTGATTCAACTTTAGAAAATTCTACAAATGCTCCAACCAAACATCGAAACACAACATTTAAATCTGAGATAATTATAACTGAGTAGGTAAACAAGTCAGAAATATAATGATAAACACAAATTAGAATACAATCAGATGTTTCACAGAACAATTAAGAATGGAGAAAATGGAGAGGAGCTTTAACAAAGGGTCATCTGGACTCGAAACATCTGTTCTTTTCCCTCCTTACAGATGTTGGCAGACCTGCTGAGATTTTCCGGCATTTTCTCTTTTGGAATTAAAAATGGAGTATGCATAATGAGGGGCTGATTGAGGTAGGAAAGGAGAGGGACCCTAATTCCTCCTGCATCGCCCCCAGACCCTTCCCCATTCACGTGTCATATCCCCCTGCATCCCTGATGGTGCTGCATCTTGCCGAACAGCAACTGTCTCTGAACGGGGTGACTCCTGGTCAGAGGGTGCAGCAGCAGACGTCACCACTTCATTTATGATCTGCTGGAAGTACTCATTTTGCTCTCTCAGCAGCTCATTCTGCTGTAATGAACTGTCACATCACCTCATTCTGCTGTAACAAGATGTCATTTTGCTGTCTCACAGGCTCAAGCACTTGCTGCAAATACTGCATGTTATCAGCATTGCTTTCATTTTCTATTTTGAGCTGCTGGGAGACATCATTCAAGGCTACATCTTGGCTCCTTGCACTGGCGGCAAAACGTTCAGCCAACCCCGTTTCAACCACAGTTTTAATAATAATAAATTAATCACTTTGATTGCCTGTAGGTTATTGACGTTCAGGGGCTGCTTCCTCTGCCAATGATGAAGGCTCCTTACCTCCTGAAGGCTCTGGGTGTTCTTCTTCCATGGCAGCTTCAGTGCTGTACTGCTGTGATGTACTGGCTTTCATTACATCCTTTGCGGGTATGTCCAGTGCTGCACGCGACTCAGCCACATTTTGCTGTCACCATGGCATCTGTGATAGTTGAAGAAAGCGCAATTACTTTTCCATCCTATTAACTGTCCTCTTTATATAATTAATTGGCTTTTCTTCTTACCTCGACTAAACCCAACACTGCCGACTCCAGTGTTTGAGAGATCCATCAGTTCCCAAACACGTTCCTCCTGTGGAGTGAGATCCTTAATATTTCTCAGCCCCGCCCCAGTCAGCAAATTATAGGCCTCTTTTGCCTGTAGAAAGAAATTGAAATGCCTTTTAAAAATCATGCTATCATAGACCTGTAAGACAATGACAGCTAAATAACAAATAGCCCTGGGGCCACTTTTCACATCTTCGGACCAGGTGATGTTTTTTAGGTTTGAACAATTTTTCATCAAGAATGTTACGTATCTTGGCTGATAGCATCGAATCAATAATATTCTTCTGGCACTGAGCTGCAGTCCTATGCACTCCACTATTTGCAGAAAGAATGCCTGCAACTTCATTCCAATCACCAGGCAAGACTGTTCTCTTCCTGTTGGGGAGCACTTCAGCAGTCACGGGCATTCGGCCTCTGATATTCGGGTAAGCGTTCTCCAAGGCGGCCTTCACGACACACGACGGCGCAGAGTCGCTGAGCAGAAACTGATAGCCAAGTTCCACACACATGAGGACGGCCTCAACTGGGATATTGGGTTCATGTCACACTATCTGTAACCCCCACAGTTGCCTGGACCTGCCGAGTTTTACCGGCTGTCTTGTCTGGAGACAATACACATCTTTTTAGCCTGTCTTGATGCTCTCTCCACTCACATTGTTTTGTTTCTTAAAGACTTGATTAGCTGTAAGTATTCGCATTCCAACCATTATTCATGTAAATTGAGTCTCTGTTTTTATATGCCCTGTTTGTGAACAGAATTCCCACTCACCTGAAGAAGGGGCTTGGAGCTCCGAAAGCTTGTGTGGCTTTTGCTACCAAATAAACCTGTTGGACTTTAACCTGGTGTTGTTAAACTTCTTACTTCATTCCAAGCCATAGATCTTATCTTTCTTGGCTGGTTCCCTTTTCCATATGAGCCCCAAATCTGGGCTCTCCTTTGCTCCACCTTGTGTAATAAGGTATCTAAATCATGGTCAGAGAAATTCTGACTTCCCTTCTTCCAGTTAGATTTTCAGTGGACACATTCTAAGTTAAAATATATGTATGCTTTTAAGCCTTTTTAAGTGCTTTTAATTAAGTGATATCATATAATGCAGATGTAAATCCTAGTTTCACAGGTTAAAACAAATAACAAAACCTATGTTCATTTATACATACTCATCTTCAATCATTAAAAATAAAAATTATACTTTAAATGCACCAATAATAAAAGGGTTAACAGCTTAAAATAAATAGCAAAAAAATCCTTAGAAAAATTCCAACATACCTTTACACTATTAGAGAATCCTTCTGCTCTCTCTGTCTGCAACACAAACCTGCTGCTTCACAGCAAGATCTGTGACTCACCTGTTGAAGAAGCAGCGCTCCGAAAGCTCGTGCTACCAAATAAACTTGTTGGACTTTAACCTGGTGTTGTGAGACTTCTTACTATACCCACCCTAGTCCAAAACCGGCATCTCCACATCATACAGATGCATTCCAATCATTATTCTGTAAATTGAGTTTGTGTCTTTATGTGCCCTGTTTGTGTACAGATCTCCCACTCACCTGACGAAGGAGCAGCGCTCCGAAAGCTAGTGGCATTTGCTACCAAATAAACCTGTTGGACTTTAACCTGGTGTTGTGAGACTTCTTACTGTCTCTATACAGGTGCAGTGACCTGTTGAGTTCTTCACTCTGACTTTCTCTATACCAGTGGTTCCCAAACTTTTTTCACTGGGCTGCACTTTCGGAATAAAAATTTGCTCGCGCCACACCGAATTTTTTATTGATAAGAAATACATTCAAAAACAAACAAAAAACAACTCCTAGCAGTGCTTGATTCATAACACAGAACACAACTACTTTATAATATGATCATGGGACATCCAGAAAGTATAAAACAATCACTTTGGAAAAATATCTAATAAATGTTTCTTTGCTTGTCCTTGAATCTTCTCGCCACACTTGCCATTCTCTCTTGCCGCACCCTTTGGGAACCACTGCTCTACACAGATGTACTGGCCTGTTGAGTTCTTCACTCTGTCTCCTGGGGACTACATTTCCCAGACTGCAGTGCGGGCGGAGTGGCGCCTGCGCACTGGGTGACGGGAAGACATGTCGGCCTCGGGAGTTGCTCTTCGCTTCGATGGGAAGGTGGCCCTGGTTACCGGGGCCGGAGGAGGTCGGTGAATAGTGTCAGGTCTCCCCTCTGTGTGTATTGAGCAGCAGGGCAGCGCCTGAACCGAGCCGGGGGGGGAGGTTAGTGTAATCCCCGGAGGCTGGGCTTTGCGCCTGCTTTATTCCACTTTGTTTTAATTAGTGCAATTTCACTCTCAGGAAATGAATACCTAAACAAGGATTGTAACTGCTGAACTGTTTCACAATCTACCTTCGCTGTGGCTTAAATTGTGACTTTTATTTACTTGGAAACATCATGTCGATGGCTTGCTGAGTGTCAGAAATGAAATTTGGACTTCAATATTTACTTTGAATACATGCACGTTGCATCAGAATGACCCTCTAGATTGTGATTTAAATTCACACCACATTTACGAATCGTGCAGTCATTTGGATTTCAAAGTATACAGTGAGGGGAGGGGAAGATGTTAAAGACTCAGCAACTTTTTAATTATTTATCTCAGTTCTGAAACATAATCTGCTGATGGTGCCGTTTTATTTCACTGAATTTTGTATTAAGCCCCTTTAAATACGTATTCCCCCACCCCCCAAAAAAGAGAGGCAATGCACACACAACTATGAGGATGGGTACATAAGAACTTTTCCGAATTATCACTCATGGACAACTTCAATTAATTGGGCATGCACTTCCTGGTCACTGCAGGAAGGATAAACTAGAATATCTGTGAGTGATGGTGAATAGGCAAGAGGGAGGAGAAGGATGCAATATGCCAATATTTTAAGCTTGGGGTTTAGTTTTTGCAAATCAAGTAATGCCCACTAATGCCAAATGCCAAAATTGTGATTTGTACATGGGATTTGTACCTGTCTTGGTTCCCCTCCATGCCAACACTAGTTAAGCCCACCAATGCCTCTACTTTCTCAGAAGACTTAAGGAAATTTGGCATGTCCGCTACGACTCTCTCCAACTTTTATTGATGCACCATAGAAAGCATTCTTTCTGGTTCAATCACAACTTGGTATGGCTCCTGCTCTGCCCAAGATGGCAAGAAGCTACAAAGGGTCGTGAATGAAGCCCAATCCATCATGCAAACCAGCCTCCCATCCATTGACCTTCCCGTTGCCTCAGAAAAGCAGCCAGCGTAATTAAGGACCTCACGCATCCCGGACATTCTCACTCCTACCTTCTTCCGTTGGGAAAAAGATGCAAAAGTCTGAGGTCACATACCAACCGACTCAAGAACAGCTTCTTCCCTGCTGCTGTCAGACTTTTGAATGGATGTACCTCGCACTAAATTGTTCTTTGTCTACACCTTAGCTATGACTGCAGCACTACATTCTGCACTCTCTCCTTCTCTATGAATGGTATGCCTTGTCTGCACAATGTGCAAGAAACAATATTTCTCACTGCATACTATACATATGACAATAATAAATCAAATCAAAATCAAATGAGATGTCTGGTCATGATCTTCCCAACGCTACTCTGATATAGCAATCAAGTTCATGTCCAGTAAGGGTGTATACCTGATTTGTTTGAATTTGAAGCCATTTTTATAAATTTAATGAGCTTAACTTTGCATCCTCTACCGTCAATGAATCTTCCCACCCAACAGCTGTGATATCATGCCAGTGTGAATCCCAACAGCTTTTTTAAAATGGGAACCTGGTGTCATAACCTCCCAAGAGGGAGGAAGGAAGTGAGCTCCACTGAACAACAGGGAATCCATGGGGACAAAGGCCACTGGGCAGTTTGGGGAAGGCAGGAGAAAGATGTCAGCTGTTGAGGGTCAGTGGTTTTACTCGCAGGGGAGGGGAGAGTGCAATAATATTGTGGTTGGTGTTGAGGATCTTGGAATCTCCTCTCTGTACTATATGAATTTATGCTATATGAGTCTGTGCTGTAACAGTCGGCTGTCTGGCATGGTAGTATGGAGATGTGATTGCATTTTGTGTGCAAAAAGTATGACTTGACACTTTGATATTAGCGAATCGAAGGCACAACTAGATTGCAAACCGGCAGTGATGTGAATGACAAATTAAGTAGTTTCTGGTGATTGTTGCCTAAGGTTGCGATGTTGGGGAACACTGCACATTTTTAAATAATATCGAGAGGCTTTTAGCAGTTTGCTGAAATGACTGGAACAGACACTTAAGTTTTAACATTTCATCTGAAGCACTGTAATCTGTACTGCCTCATTTACACACCATTGTACTTGTGTAACTGCTTAAGTCAGCTAATTTTTAATTCTAAAAATATATAAAATTACATATTGTTAAAATACAACAATATAGCTAAAATTTGGAAAAAAACTGCCCAGAAACACACAACACGCTGTTTGTACTGCATCATGTTTATGTTAAATTATGCATAAGTAAGAAAAGAAGAGCATATATTTAAATTAGAAAACTTTTTTTGCTTCTAGATTTATCAAAGTACTTTTTTAAACAGGTTTGGGAAGAACATATGCCTTGTTGCTAGCAGAAAGAGGAGCTTCTGTGGTTGGTGAGTGCTGATTGAATATCAAACCTCTATTAAACCACTATGTATGTCATTTCAAGAGTCATTTTTGTATTTTTTTCCTAATTTCGCCCTATTCTTTTGGAAGTCAGACTTTCTATACTGTGCTCAATCGACACTAGTAGCCACTGGTATCTTACCTAAGTGACAATTCTTCATGTGACAGTTGATCAGTTGACAATGGAGGACATCAAAATTAAACCTAGTCCAGTGATTCCTGCATCCACCCACATGTAAATTTCATCAGTCATTAGATTTTGATCTGGAATAGAAAACATGGCTGATGTTCTCTCCTGTGGTTTTAAGCACTGAAGCCAACTGTCAGAGTCAAACTGCTTGCTTCACTTAGATCTTTTAACGAGGCTAATGTCAAGGATTGAATCTCTGACCTCATGATCTAATGTCATCCTCTCGAGATACAGTTCAGATTTCTGTTTAACTGTATCTGAAGAAGGGGCTTGGGGCTCCGAAAGCTTGTGTGGCTTTTGCTACCAAATAATCCTGTTGGACTTTAACCTGGTGTTGTTAAACTTCTTACTCATTTTTTCAGGCCAGTGTGAATTGGCTGATTACTTTGCATTGAGTTTAGGGAATTCTAAGGGGTCTATTTTTATTATAGACGTGTGAAATGGAAGCAACTTTATCTGCTAATATGTAAAATATTAATGTTGTAATGTAACTTCATTATTGCAAGTAATAGGGTATTATTTATGACAGCCCCCCTCCCCCATCTGAAATGCATTTGTTTCATTCTTGCAGCATTGATTGTCTTAGCAAAAGGGACTTGCACAGCAATAGCTGGTATGCTTACAGATATACCACAGCTTTCACACTACAGTTTTCAACTTTTAACCATTTGACGTGTTATTTAATACAAAGACTCTTAATTGGCCATGCTAAATCACCCCTTTGCGTCAGGGGGACGTTATGGGGATAGGGCCTGGGTGGGATTGTGGCAGGTGCAGACTCGATGGGCTGAATGGCCTCCTTCTGCACTGTAGGATTCTATGATCGTTTGCGGTCAGCGCTCCGAAAGCTAGTGGCATTTGCTACCAAACAGACCCTTCGAGTGCAGAGCCGAGATCCTGCCTCTTAAAGCTGCTGCCAATCAGAGGCTGGCAGCTCTCCAGTACCGGCACTGGCCATTGCTGGCAGTGCCACCAGGAGTGTGGGCATTGCTGGAGTTGCATCAGGTCCTAAGTGAGTGATGGATCTCCATCCCACACACTCCTGCCAATCTCATGGCCCCTTGTGTCTGAATCTGCCTCTGGGGGTGTGTTTTAATAATATCCTTTATCTCAGGACTGGATGTGAGGACCTTGTGCTTAGCTGTAAAGAGCCTGGGTCAGACTGCATTTGGTTTTGGACACATTCTCAGGAAGGGTAAATTGAGCTTGGAGGGATACAATGCGGATTCACTCGAATGATGTCAACGCATAACAGATTAAATCATAAGTGCAGGTTACATAAACATGATATGCATTCCCTTAATTTTAGAAGATTAAATGATGATTTAATAAAGCAGTCTAAAATGATAAAGGAATTTGTCAGGGTAGGTCCAAAGGGGTGGAATTTAACATGGGTGGGGGGGTGGAATCTCTGCAACAAAATCTAATGGCATTCCTGCCGACCTGACCTCCTGGGGCCCTGATGGATAAAGTGCCAAATTGTCACTGGGAACTCTGCCACCACGGCACACTGTTCCATTGGGCACATTAACACAGACCCTTCGAGTGCAGAGCCGAGATCCTGCCTCTTAAAGCTGCTGCCAATCAGAAGCTGGCAGCTCTCCAGTACCGGCACTGGCCATTGCTGGCAGTGCCACCAGGAGTGTGGGCATTGCTGGAGTTGCATCAGGTCCTAAGTGAGTGATGGATCTCCATCCCACACACTCCTGCCAATCTCATGGCCCCTTGTGTCTGAATCTGCCTCTGGGGGTGTGTATTAAATTCTGCCCATAGAAACTATTGCTTCTAAACTGGAAATCCAGTGTGAAAGGAGAATGAAACACAAACAGTTAACATAACAGTCTCCAGACAGGAGACAACAAAGATTACAAAAAGAACAAAGAATATATTATCTGGAGACAATACACATCTCTTTAACCTGTGCTCTCTCCACTCACATTGTTTGTATCTTAAAGACTTGATTAGCTGTAAGTATTCGCATTCCAACCATTATTCTGTAAATTGAGTCTGTGTTTTTATATGCCCTGTTTGTGAACAGAATTCCCACTCACCTGAAGAAGGGGCTTAAGGCTCCGAAAGCTTGTGTGGCTTTTGCTACCAAATAAACCTGTTGGACTTTAACCTGGTGTTGTTAAACTTCTTGCTGTGTTTATCCCAGTCCAACGCCGGCACCTCCACATCTGTGTTCTAACCCAGAATTTCACATGATCTGGAAATATTGCTCAACGTTACATCTCTAATTTCTCGTCACAGTGAATGACCTTGGAGGTAGCATCAAAGGAGAAGGCAAAAGCTCATCTGCTGCAGATCGAGTGGTGGAAGAGATAAGGGCAAAAGGAGGCAAAGCTGTTCCTAACTATGGTATTGTACTTAACTTTATATTCAACTCTGTTTCCTCTACTCATTTCAATTTATTCTCCCTTTCTGGTTTCCTTTTAAAACACTCATGATCTTCTAGTTTCTAAAATATCTCAATAGTAACTTTCTAGTTTAATTGAGTTTTTTTTGGCTCAGCAAAGTCTTTTTTTTATCACCGAACAACAAATTATAGAACTCGTAAATGCTCTGCAAGAGTCACAGCGTTAACGAAACTAGACTTGGAACCTTGACTGAAAGATAATCTTCTGCTCTTTGTAACAATAGATTATTGAGGGCTGCACTGTCACCATTGCTATTTTATAGTAATTAATCTTTGTTCTATAACTTTTTGCATTTTAAAAAAATGTTTCTTTGTTGCAACTTGCTACGAGTGAAGAATAAATCATAATTTTAGCAGTTAATCAGTAAATTTGAGTAATCTTGAGTGCTAAAACAGTGAAGCAGTCAGATGTAGTTCAGTTGGATCTATTTGCATCAGAGGATGATGGATAGTTTTTACCTTTTTAATAAAAATTCAACTTTTGAAAAAAAAACTCTTAAGCAATTTTCCATCCACAATCCCTCTGTCAAGTGTTGTAAAACTGGATCTTATGACATTGCTTTTGGATAGGAGGAATGGTGGCAGCTAAATGCAGGTTATAAGCTTCCCATATACTTGTAAAGAAAATATTCATGTAGATCGTAGAATCCAGTAAGAAGTTTAACAACACCAGGTTAAAGTCCATCAGGTTTATTTGGTAGCAAATGCCACTAGCTTTCGGAGCGCTGACCGCAAACGATCATAGAATCCTACAGTGCAGAAGGAGGCCATTCGGCCCATCGAGTCTGCACCTGCCACAATCCCACCCAGGCCCTATCCCCATAACGCCCCCCTGACACAAAGGGGTGATTTAGCATGGCCAGTCCACCTAACCTGCACATCTTTGGACTGTGGGAGAAAACCGGAGCACCCTGTGGAAACCCACGCAGACACGGGGAGAACGTGCAAACTCCACACAGACAGTCACCCAAGCCGGGAATCGAACGCAGCTCCCAGGCATTGTGAGGCAGCAGTGCTAACCACTGTGCCGCCCTGTGGAACTTGAGGTTTGTCCAATACTTTGTGTTACAGTGTGCACTCTTTCAGGGCTTTACTCGTCACCTTTGCTGTTCCTTATTTTCAATCTTAAAGTCCTTAATCATCAATTAGGGGCTGTCAGTAATGAGATTGGTTTCTAAAGCAGTGCTTGATATTAAGCTTCCTCATTGTAAGGGTGCACTTTCCTGGACATATGCTGTCCATGACCAATTAATGTTAATGCATTGGAAATGCTAGTTGCTGGGATGACACCTGATGCTCCTGTCAGGGCTAATTACCATTGGCAAAATGACAATGCATACTAAAGGAGAAGGGAAACGGCAGTATGGTATTACTTGGGCTTTAAAAGCTGCAGCAACATTGATGGGCAGGTAAAATGGATGACCCATGAAAGAGTCAGGGTTTTATTGTTAGGTTCTATTGAATAGTGGCAAGTTTTTATATTAAACTTGCCAGATACTACCTTGTATGTTTGCAATTTTATTTGAAGATCTCGACCCCTGTTTTTGTCCTCCTGTATCATGGTTTAGATGGCAGGTGCAGCTATGCAATCTGCCAAGGAGGGAATAGGTGTCACTTGGTCCCAGTGGCACAATGAAGCAGGAGGAAGAACAGCTAGAACAGTGTGATGTGAAGAATGATGTGGTATAAAAGAGGGATGCTGATCTGACTTGGATACTTTTTCAATTCCGGATAGGATGGGGGTAATTATACAGTCAGGGAAGGAGAGTTTCCTCTTCTCTGCCTCCAAATAAGCTGTATCATCAAAGGAAAATGATGTGGCTCTAACCAGGGTTCAAAATATACAGGGGCAGCGGATGAATTTGTCCTTGCAAACCCCCCCAAAGCCTGGGAAAATTCAATCACAAAGGCAAGTAATGAGAGAATAGTCACCCCCATACATGGAACTGACTGAATCCGTGAGGAGCTGCTGCTCCAATCACAGATTGGCTCTTTCCCATGCTTGCTGCTGATGAGCTAATCAGTAGCAAGTGCTGGATAGACATGGCTTGTGATTGGAGATGCAGCGAGCTGTGAGAAGGTAAATGGCAGCACAGCAGCCCGAGCAGTGTAGAGGTAGCTATGAGAGAGATTGTGGGGTATGGGGGACAGAAGCTGCAAAGGTGCGGGAGATCTGCGAGGTGAAGAGAATTTGAGGTTCCAAAGGTGTGGCAGGGGAGGGGGCTGTGGACAGGGAGAGGGCTAACTAAAAAGTTGGAGGGGAGAGAACAGGAGCCTGTGATGGAGGGGAGAGGACATGGCTAGGGGTGAAATGGGGGGGCAGGGAGAGATGTTGGGGACAGGGGCTCTGTGAAGTTGTGGGGAAGATAGTGGGCACAGAGGCCCTGCAAAAAGTGGGGGGACAGTGAGCGGGGGCACAGGCCTGCGAGCAGGGGATGATGGTGGGGATGGGGTTCTGCAAAGGTAGAGAGAAGGTGGGGACAAGCTTTGTGAAGTGGGGTGTGGGGACATGGGTGCCTTGTTTGGTGGGGTGGGGGGAGGGTGGTATGGGGACAGGCCCTGTGTAGGTGGTTGGGATGAAGGGGGTCAGGGTGGGATACAGAGGCCTGTAGGAAGGGGGTGGGGACAGGGGCCCGGTGAAAGTGGGGGAGAGGAGATGGGCCCTGTGAAAAGGGGGGGGGGGGGACAGGATTCCTGTGGAGTTGGGTGGAGGGTTGGAACACGGGACCCACAAAGGATGAGTTTGAGGGGGGAGGGGGGGGGGGACAGGGGCCCTGGGAAGGAGTGGGTATGGTGGGGGACAGGGGCATTGCATAGATGGGTGGGGAAATGGGGACCCTTTGAAGGGAGCTCAGGTTGGGGACAGGGGCGTGGGAAAGGGTTAGTGGGGGACACGCTCTGTGAGGGTGAAGGAACAATTTAAAAATGAATATCCAGTTAACGGAGCCAGGATATTTTGAAGTAACTGAGGTAGTGAATTCCATGCAAATGATTGTATGGATTCCAGCTTTAAGACTGCATAAGTTCAGGAGCTACCGCATGGAGAAAAAATGTAGCAGATGCTATTGTAATGAACATTGTTAATTGGATAATTTAATATTGAACAGTAGAAAGATTTGCATTTACGTGTAATCACACCTCAAAACATTTCATATTGTGAATTACATAAGGCGCAGTGACAGCATGCAGCCATCCATTTTGCATAAGAACAAGGAGCAGGCCATTTGGCCCCTCGAGCCTGCTCAGCCATTCAAAGGTCATGGCTGATCTTTTTGTGGACTCAGCTCCACTTACCCACCCACTCACCCTAACCCTTAATTCCTTTACTGTTCAAAATGTTATCTATCTTTGCCATGAAAACATTTAACGAGATAGCTTCAACTTTTTCATATATTAGGTTCTCAAACCGTAATGACTGATTTGTATTTTTATGTTGCTTTTATGACCTAAGGACATGTCAGAGCTTCAGTGAGTTGAAAACTTTGGAAGTGTAGTCTGTCTGTAATGAAGGAAATGTTTTAAGGTAAATTATCAATTTCGGGAAGTCCAGGACTAGGGCGCATGATCTAAAAATTGGAACCAGATCTTTCATGAGTGAGATGAGCAAATACTTCTGTACACAAAAAGTAGTAGAAGTTTGGAACACTCTCTGCAGAGAGAAAATGATGCAAGGTCACTATCATTGCTAGATCAATTGTGCAATCTAAATTTGAGATTTGAAGTGCAGTAAAAATGTAGTAACTGCCAAGTTAAAGTCTCCCAGCTTTGTGCATAGGTGATGAAAACACATGAGCTGTGACCTTACCAGCCTACGGAATGTGTGTTCAGGGTTGTGACTGTTTGTGTGTAAAAGTGTGTGTCAGTTATTTTGGAGGGTAAAAAAAGAAGCCTTTTGTTGCTAGGGTATGCCTGATGTTTTCCTGTGCCACTTTAAATTCTGTTGTCTCAAAAATTTATGCATTCCTTGTGTGTTGTGGCTTTAAGCTTAATAGAGGAATGATTGATTGTTACTCTTATTGCTGGGCAAATCATTACTCTGTATGAAATCCATCCCTTCAGAGATAAATTAGAAAAACATCCCATTGCAACAACTCAAGATTACTGAATCACTCTGTAACTTAACTTCTTAAAGGGAGCATATTCATAAATCCCATGAAACCCCCATTTTTCTTTCGTCAAACCATCCAGAACACACATTGTATCATCAGTGACTGAATTATTCCAGTGTCCCTTGGAATATTAATTTGTTTACTTGTTTCATTAGAAAATACTTCAGGATTACAGTGAGAGAATAATTCTCCTTTATGCGCATAATCTCTATATTCTTCAAGGAACCTGACTCATTTTGACAGTATTCTAGGAAGAATCCCCTTGACTATACTTTGCATCACTATCTATGCCCAAGGTAAAAATATTAGCAATGGGTCTCCTACAATCTTCAGTTTCTAAAACAGCTTTCCCTGTGAAAGTTCTTATCACTTGCATCAGTGCCAATATTTTAACACCCAATATCCTTTTCTGGTACAATCTTTTCTAAGACTCTTTAAGCACCCCTATTACTGTCATTGGTTTACCATTCAACTTCCAACAGTTTACCAGAAGACTGGGTATGTAAAAGCAATGAAAGCATATGGGTTTCTTTATCTCGCGTTGATTCTCTTTCCTATTATTTTTATTGACTAGAACAGGTCCTGCCTTCTCCCGAAAGCCAGACTCTTCTCTACTCTTCCAACTTCCCTGTGAGTTTTCAAATGGAGATCCTGTAGCTGCCTCTGTGCCATATCGTATCCATCTGCCACAACTGCTGCTTTCCATATCTTAGAAACCTTATGTTCTTCCAGGAGACCTAATACCCATTGGGATGTAATGCTGAAATTTTTCCAGTATCATTAGCTATCTCTCATTCTCAAAATTCAATTCCATTTTCAATGCCCGCAATGAACAATCCCACAACATTTCTTTCTCCCTCACAAATTCTACAAATAATTAATTCCATCTTTGAAGTCTGAAATTTCAAACTGATATGCTTCTGGGATAAGCTTGTACGCGTTAAGCACCGCAGTTTTAACTATTTATAACCTGATGATTGTTTAGCAGAAAGGTTGGACTACACAGCCTTCCTGACCAATGCACTCTGCAAAATGAGTCCACGTGTCCTTTGGCCACTTTAGCTTTGTAGCCACCTATTTGAACGAGAAAATAATATCTCTTATCTCTGTCCTCAATGAATTTAGACACTGGGCAAAGATCCTCTATTATATCAAAGATCGGAGTGGGACTTGACAAATTATCCAAACTACTTGACTCGTTTTTTCACTTGACCTCAGCTTTTCTGTACTAGTTTGTGCCGTCTGATTTCTCTCTCTCTCATTCGAGTTTAAGCTCAAGCTTTCACATTTCCATTTCTTTTGCTCTTTCTCCAATTTGAGCTTTTTCATTTATTTTTCAAGTTCAAGCCTTTTCATTTCTTTATTTTAAGCTCCTTCTGCATTGGAATTCTAGCTAACTGAAGCTGTGTTATACCTGCATCAGGCTTTTCTTCCTCTAGATCCAAATACTGTGCTATTATCTTAATTATGTCTGCTTTCTTAGCCCCTGCTTTTAACTCTAACTTCATCTTTTCTGCTAATGCGATTAACCTAACCTTCATTAATTGTCGCAAATCACTCTAGGATAAATCACTCCTCTCCAGAAAAGTTGTAGCAACTGGCAAAGCTATTCTGCTTTTAGTTTAGTAAAATTCACCATGGAATTCTTATGAGCCTTCATCTCAGCATTTAGAGGAGGCGATGGCCTAATGGTATTATCGCTAGACTATTAATCCAGAAACTCAGCTAATATTCCGGGGACCTGCGTTCGAGTCCCACCATGGCAGATGGTGGAATTTCAGTTCAATTTTTAAAAATCTGGAATTAAGAATCTACTGATGACCATGAAACCATTGTCGATTGTCGGAAAACCCACCTGGTTCTCTAATGTTCTTTAGGGGAGGAAATCTGGCATCCTTACCTGGTCTGACCTACACGTGACTTCAGAGCCACAGCAATGTGGTTGACTCTCAACTGCTCTCGGCAACTAGGGATGGACAATAAACGCTGGCCAGCCAGTGACGCCTGTGTCCCACGAATGAATTTTAAAAAAAACTTGTATCTGTGGATTCAAAATCCCCCAAGAGTCCCCAATTTACGTTATGTTCCTTGGCCTGACACCCAGGATTTTGGTATGATCTGCTTGGGTACCAGTTTTTGTTTAAAGTAGTTATGTTTGTGATCCCAGGTACTCACTAAGAGAATAAAGCCACAAGGATTCCACTAATGTTGAACAAACAAAATAAACTTGAGTATCAGTTCAGAAAAATAAAACAATTCACAAATATCTATCTTGTATTCTAACATTCAGGATTCACATGAGGTACATGTGAATTAACTGGCAAACTGTGGTCTGACATCCACACTACACATTGAATAGCAAATGCCAGCAAAAAAAAACCTCTGATTTCTCCGCAATCCACCCAGATGTCAGTGTTCATTGTGAGTTACAGAATCTCCTTAACACTCTGCTCCCTTTGTGAGGGACTGTAATTCTTCACTCTTCTCTTTCGAAGCTCTAACCTCTGAATTCTCTTTGAAAGTTGCTGCACTTTGGATTCCCTTGATGACTGTTCACTTCCCAGGGTTTCAATCTCGTCTTCCGAGATTACGTGGTCCTGCATTCTCGAGTCTGCACTCCAGCACCAAAACTCAAGCACAACTTCAGCTCTTCAGCCGTGCGGAGCAGAACACCCAGCAGCCTGCAGCATCCCTATTTGGCTCTCCAATGCTTCTCATGAGCTCTCATTACTTGGAGCTTGTCAATTGCAGCATTCGTACTGCTTGGAACCTCTTTCTTTGCTTCCCTTTCCAGTGGTTTCTCTCCTCAGTGATTCTCTTTCTGATGGCTCCTCTCTCTGTGACCTCTCCATGTCCTTTCACTCTGTTCCCTGTCCCGGGATTTCTCTCATTATAGTGCCTAAAATTTTGGGGCTCACAATCAGGCTTTTGTGCCATTATTTTTCTCCAAGCAGACACACTCGGCACTGATCTCTGACCTGAAGAGATCTCAGTGCTGAACTGCGTATGCACATTCTGCTCCTGACTCACGTGTGTGTGGAACCTCCCAGGGCATATTCGGAGGTGTAGTTCCTGACCTCTGCTCAGAAATCAGTCAAGTTGAGATTCTTAACAAGAAAAAAAATGGTTAAGAAGCTCTCCCTTCTGGATAAAATTGTTTTGCAATTTTCACTGTGCTTCACTCACCACCAGATGTCAGTGCAGGACTGCAACTGCTGCTCCCTTCTGAGCTCCCGAGTATTAATAATTCAACATAAATATTGTGTCGAAAGATTTCAGTTCCTAATGTTTCTTGTTTGCAATGATTCAGAAAATGCACTGAATGGGACCAATGCAAAGTCTCTGGAACTGGTTAAAATGACTTTCTGCAGTTTACTGTAGAGGAGTTCATCATTAAGCAGGCACATTTCTACTGGCTTGATCAAATATGTCACTTAGTTAGAAAAGTTCAAATTCTACATGATGCCAGAACTTGATTTATTAACTCCAACAAAATATTGAAAAGGGGAATTTAGAAATGAGAACTTACTTTATTTAGTTTAAGCAGCTGACTGGTGAAGAAGTTAATACAGTAAGAAGTTTAACAACACCAGGTTAAAGTCCAACAGGTTTATTTGGTAGCATTGGCTTTTGCTACCAAATAAACCTGTTGGACTTTAACCTGGTGTTGTTAAACTTCTTACTGTGTTTACCCCAGTCCAACGCCGGCATCTCCACATCATGAAGAAGTTAATCTCAGTGAACTGAGATTTATTCAGTGTTGCTTTAGAATGACTTTGATTATGCTTTTAATCAAGAATTGGTGAATAATGAAATAATTTGAGAGGTCTAGTTTGCTCAAGAGCTAAGGGTGCACTAGGAATTCTGAGTTTTATGAAAGTTGTACATTGAGCAGCCGTCTATTTAAAACTGTGTGGTTTTGTTGTGATTTGCAGATTCTGTTGAAGAAGGTGAAAAGATTGTTCAGACTGCTTTGGATGCCTATGGAAGGATAGGTAAGTGGTGATCCATTTGACGGATATTTAATACAATAAAGGACCTGTCCAAGATGGTTGGGCCATGTCCCGATAAGTCTGGCACCAATTTCCTTGTACAGAGGTTAACTCGTGTTGTGGGGAGGGTTTAAATTAATTTGGCCGGGGAAGCTGCACCAGGATGAAGCATTATGCAGGAGATAAAAATAAATGGGGGAAACAAATCGCATTCACAGAAAGTAGTTCAGAAATAGGAAGGATCAGAGGGAAATATCAGGCAGACTAAGAGAGAACATTAGAGTACAAGTGCCTAAATGCCAAAGTGTATTATATGTGGTTAGTAAGTTGCTACAGGTAGCCATGTGGGATTAACAAGAGATTTGCTTGAAATAAGAGCAGGATTAATGTTCCTGAATACAATGTATTCAGGAAAGATGCAGGAACTTTTGAGTACAGGTAATTGGGACTTAAGTTATCCTAACTCAGACCAGCAAAGTAGCTGTCAAAATATGCAAAGAAGGGGAGTAGTTTCTGAAATGTGTAGAAGAACGTTTTTACTCAGTATATTTCCTGTCCAATGTGTAAGGAAGCAAAGCTGGATCTAGTTCTGGGGGATGAAGTGGGGCAAATGGAGTATGTTTCAATAGGAGAACATGTAGGAAATAGTGATCGTAATATCATAAGGCTTAAAAGTTGCTCTGAAAAAGGACCAGGAAAAAACAAATGTATAAATATTCAATTGGAAGAGGCATAATTTTAGCAAGTTGAAAAGGCATCTGGCTGAGGAGTATTGTAATCAAAGTTTGGCAGATTAAAATAGTAAATGAACAATTGGAGAAGTTTGGGTACAGACTGAGCACATTCCCAGAGAGGGACATGAAGGGCAAGTAAAGCTAGAGCTCATTGGATGGTTGAAGATTAAGAAATTAAAATGAAACTTTGCTAAATGTCAGGTTCATAATTCTGTGGAGAGCTGAGCTGATTATGAAAAAAAAAATTGAGATAACGATATCGTATGATATTAGGTAAGTGGGCCTCAGAAGCGGGAATCTTAGTCTTTTATAAATATATAAAAATTGAAAGGGATAGTCAGAGGAGGGTGGGGCCAATTAGGAATCAAAAAGATGATCTTCTGGGAACTTACGGAAGAAGTAGGAAGAAATCTAATAGCCCCTCAAATCTGCTTCGTTGTTCAATAAAATCATTCCAGCAATCAGTCTAATGGATATTCATTGCAGATCCCCTAGGGCAAGTATATCCTTCCTTGGGCAAGGAGGCTGAAACTGTACACAGTTCTTGAAGTATGGTCTCACTAAGGCCCTGTGTGATTGTAGTGAGACTTCTTTACTATTCTATGCCAATCTCTTTGTAATAAAGGCTAGCATGGTATTTGCTTTCCTAGTTGCTCATCGTACCTGCCTGTGTGCATTCTGTGTTTTGTGTACAGGGATATCCAGTTCCTTGAGAGACCAGCATTTTCCAGTGTCTTACTTTTTTTTAAATAGACAAGGATTTAGGGCTAGGTCCCCACTATTAAAACGAGTACTTTAGATCATATATATTTAATAGAAATAATTCCAAAGTATTGATATAAAATTCAGTGATTATTAGTTATTTTTACAAATTGGCTCTTATATCATTGTGGTTAGCCATTTCAAACCAGACTCTGTTTTCTTCCTTTCAGATATTGTTATTAACAATGCTGGGTAAGTACAATACTTGTTTAATCTATTTTTAAAGATATTTAATATACTTTCTTTCTTCCAGAGAGCTTATTTTGTTGAAAGGGAAAAAATAGGCATTAGGCTTATCAGATATGCCTGTTTGAAAGTCCTGGTTTTAGTGCATGATTTTGGCCCTAATTGCTGCTGACCATAATTTTTAAGTAATCTGGAGGTGCTTTAGCAGACAGGTATAGGTTTGGCTTTCAACTGCTATTGGACAGAATTATCATGGAGCAGTACATGGGCTTCACACATCCACTTCCACTGAAAGCGAGGAATGGACTGTCTGACTCACAGCGGTACGTTTCACCATGGCTCAAAGAGCAAGCAAGAGTGCGCACAAATTCTCAGACGTGGTACAGGAAGCTTGAGTGGAGGAAGAGTATCCTGCGCGTGTCTTCCTGTCCTCTCTTGCGTGCAATCAATCTGCCTCAACTTGTATCCTCCTTGGGGATCCCCAGGGAATTGTCGAAGGCCACGCACTCTATTTCTGCTGGTGACTCTCATAGAGTAGTTTACTCTGTTTCAGTGAAGTCCTCACAGAATTTCTGAATAAATCTTGCTAGGATGTTGGTGAAGTACTGCCAATTATCCCAGACATTTCACAATGGCCGGAACTGTACCACCTGGCCCGCCGTGGAATTGGCGCGGTCGAGGGTCCGACAATGGAAATCTCCTTTGACCTCGGGCAGGAATTTCCAGTTTTGCCTTAGCAAGGCCGTAAAATCCCATCCAATATGTTTCAAAAGCCCTCTTCCTTTCTCCAACATTGAGTGAACAACAGAAGGTGATATATCTTTGAAGTAGAGCTTGTCATTCTCTATGATGATTAGTTTGCTTTGCTTGTTAAGAGAGGGAATATTAGGTCAAGAACTAACCACCAAAATGCTGTGCAGTTGCCTTAATAAATGCTAACGGACAGTTTATGTGGCAATCTGTTACTTAATGATCTTCATGTGATTGTTATGAGTACAAACTTCAATTCTTCTACCAAGATTACCTCTTGTGTTAAATGCAAGTGTATCTTGGCCATCATTGGAGGTGCTTTAATGTTTAGAATATTGGGGGGGTCAGTGTGTTGTGTGATTGGGAGGGCGTAGGACCTGGGTGTAAACGGCTCCCTTATAGGGTTGGTTTCCTTCATCTATAGTAGTTTAGTAAACTTTATCAAGTTAAATCATTTTTATAGTTGGTGGCTGCATCACAGTATTATACGGCCTCCATTCCTGTTTGAATACCTATCATTTTAGTGTAATTACCTTAATCTTTTCAGGATTTTAAGAGATCGCTCCTTTGCAAGAACAAGTGACTTGGATTGGGGTGAGCATCTGCACAGCTGAGAGCTGCATTTTGAGTTAAATATGTAATTATGTATGCTCTGCATCAGCATAGTGACTATTCAATTAGTCCAGCTGAGAACTGAGTTTGTTATATAGTCATACAATTGATATATGCATCGTTTGGGGTTATAGTGGGATCTTAAAATAAGCAATTCACTTCTCGTTAGATATTAAGTAGGTTATACTTTCTAAGACAGTATGCACATGTGACAAATTTATTGTCATAATAATGTAAGGCTGAGTTAGCTGTTTGGAAGTAATGACCCTTGTGTATTTGGCTCAAACTTTGGACAAAATTAAAAACTGACCCTAAAGTATAGACATAAAGACTGAAATAGAGGTCATTCAACACATGTTAATCTATCCAGAAAGGTCCTGCAGCCTCCTCCCCTACCCTTTGATTACTTCAACTTATTATTTCTTACATAGTTTGAATTTTCCCATCTACTATTCTTAATTTAAAGTCCATTCTGAGGGTAATCACTCTGCATGAAGAACTTTGTATTATTTTAATCACAAAATTAACTCTTACTAATTTGAACTATGTTCCCTTCAACATGACCCACAAGTCAATGTAAAGGAATTTTCTGGATTTATTTAACTGTACTAAATACTGCTTATACTCTCATCCCTTGACTGGCTCCTTACTGGGCTGCAAAGGCCAACAATTTCAGTCTTAAACTCCTGATGTAGAGAATCAAATTTCTAGCTCTTCTTTGATCAGAATCTTATGCAATTTGATTATGATGTCCAATAACATAGTTCTGTGTGTATCATTCATAAGTATATATTTTTCTTCAGATTTAATTCAGAGAGTTCATTTGAGGGGCTCATTCAAAGTCACAAGGGCTGCTTGGAACCACATGAGGAATCAAAAGTATGGCAGGTAAAAAAAATATTGGTACTTCTACTTGGCTGCTTTTATATTTTGACGAACTATAGAAATGGTTTCTTCGCTACAAAACCTCACAATTTGAAGTGATTAAAAAAATATTTTTTTCAGAATTATTATGACTGCATCGTCTTCTGGAATATATGGTAATTTTGGACAAGCAAACTATGGTGCCGCAAAGCTTGGACTCGTGGGGCTTTCGAATACATTAGCGATTGAGGGTCAAAAATATAACATCCAGTGTAACACTATAGCACCAACAGCTGGTTCCAGATTGACCCAGACTGTGCTGCCTCAAGGTAGGTAACATGAGGATACAGTGATGTCCCTTCAAATCAGTCTTTGTAAGGGCTATGTTTAATTAATATTATCCATAGAATATTATTCTAGTGACTTGTAAAATTTTATTCTTTCACTAATCACTTTTACAGGATTGTTTCCTTTTATTTGGAAACATTGTGACATAGAACAGTACAGCACAGAACAGGCCCTTCGGCCCACGATGTTGTGCCGAGCTTTATCTGAAACCAAGATCAAGCTATCCCACTCCCTATCATCCTGGTGTGCTCCATGTGCCTATCCAATAACCGCTTAAATGTTCCTAAAGTGTCTGACTCCACTATCACTGTAGGCAGTCCATTCCACACCCCAACCACTCTCTGCGTAAAGAACCTACCTCTGATATCCTTCCTATATCTCCCACCATGAACCCTATAGTTATGCCCCTAACGTTGCATTTTCTTAATAAGCCAATATTTTGAATTTAATGAGCATTTTTGACCATTTATTAATGCGATGATGTCTGACAGTTCTAATTCTGTTCGTGATTTTGGATTCAACATTAAAGATCTAATTTCCAAGAAAATGTGTATGTTTCTGCTCCCAGTACTTTACATTTCTATCAAGTATTTCCATTCCATTAGTATTCTCAGGAAGGTACAGCGAAGGTTAGATGCAGAATAACTCCCTTTATGCAACATTGTTCCTCAATTCCAGCTTCAGAAGGGTAGCAACACTTGATATTTTAATTTCCTATATCAGCTACACTTGCACATTCTCCAAGTGAAATAGCCAAATTCTGCAAACCTTTGCACTGTACTTACTAAGGACTAAGTAGAGAATTCAGAAACTCAGTTTAGATGCACACTTTTGGCCAGAGAGAGAGAGCAGGAAAGAACAGACTGGAAATGTATCAATCTTTTGGACTGGATCTTAGTCCTAGCCTCAAAGGCATATTCCAATTACCATATACTTTTTTAAAAAAGTGTTGACCTTGCATTTTAACCTAATTGGCTTTCATAGAATGGTACAGCACAAGGCCTTTTGGCCTGTTGTGTCTGTACTTTCTTTCTGAAAGAGTGATTCACCTTGTGCTTCCCCCCTACTTCTCTCTGTAGCCCTGGACTTTCTTCCTTTTCAGATAATCCAATTTCATTTTGAAAGCCTTGATTGAAAACTCCCACTACACTCAGGCAGTGCATTCCAGATCCTAACCACTCACTGCATAAAGAATTTTTCCTCATGTTGCCATTGCTTCTTTTACCTTAGATCAGTGCTCTCTGGTTCTTGATCCGTCCACCAATTGGAACAGTTTCTATCACCCTATCCAGACCCTCATGATTTTGAGTATGGGTCGGTATTTATTGTCCATCCATAGTTACCCTTGCACTGCGGGGCTTGCTGGGCTATTTCAGATGGCATTTAAAAGTCAACCATGTTGCTGTAGGTCTGGAGCCACATGTAGGCTAGGTCAGACTAGACCAAGTAAAGTTGGCAGATTTCCTTCCCTAAAAGATGTTAGTGAACCAGATGGGTTTTGTACATCAATCAACAGTGATTTCATTGAATTAGCTTTAATTACAGTTTTTTAAAAATTCATATTTCTCCATTTGCCATGGTGGGATTTGAACCCAGCTCCCCAGAGATTCGCCCTGGGTCTCTGGATTACTAGTCCAGTGAAAATACCACTTTGTCATCACCTCCCCACACAATGTTAAGTTCTTTATATTGGAGACAGTTCTATTGATCTGATATCCTGATGTTTAACAAAACAGCTTTTGCAGTTGCATGTGTAAGTCAATTTGAAATGTAGTCTCTTTTCTGCAATAGAATTATTGGATGCTTTGAAACCTGAGTTTGTGGCTCCCTTGGTGGTTTGGTTATGTCATGAAAGTTGCCAAGAGAATGGCAGTTTATTTGAGGTAAGTTTTAACTTGTCTTGATGACGAGAAACTTTATTGCATATTAATTTTACCAGTGCGAGATTCCACAAGAGTCCTTTGTGTAAATGTTTTGTATGAAGATTTTTAATGAAAAATAGCCTTGGCAATCTAATATGGAAAATATGGATGTACAATAGATGTCTCCATTTACATATTTTGATTTATCTTTGTTTTTTTTTTGCATTGGCATGTAAAGGAGGTTTGCTGAATTTTGTATTTCTGCTTCTTCCTTTCATTCAGGTGGGAGCTGGCTGGATTGGCAAATGTAAGTGTTGAATTGTATTAAAAGGTTATTCTTCTGATCAATTAGGTTATGTGCAGTTCATTTACTTATGCAATGCGCAAAACTAGTTTCTAATCGAAATTGAGAGCGAAAAAAGGCTTATAAACTAAAGACCAATGAAGGTCTGGGGCATTATATTTTCAAGTTGTATTTCATGCTTTCAGTTTAAACTGTGCATTTTTTATGATAGCAGACGTTTATACTTTTTTAATATAGCGTTACCTTTCTGATGTGCTTTTAGTTTAGACAGATGGCTTTTATTATGTTGTACCATTCTCTTTTTAAACTATTTATGCACATATTAGGTCTTTGCTTTATATTAAAGATTTATTATTCATTTATTACCACTGATAAGTGTTCAGTTGACTTGATGACTAGAAACTTTATTGCGTGTTAATTTTTCCAGTGCAGGATGCCACAGGAGTCCTTTGTGTAAATGTTTTGTGTGAAGAATTTTAATGAAGAATGGCCTTAAAAATCTAATGTGGAAATTAGGGATATACAATAGATTTATTAACAACAGCCAAAGGGTTTTTAAAGTTTAAAACTTTTGTCTAATTCCTTAAAGTTCCAATTCTAACCTTGCTTTGTTAACCTGAATCTTCTGAGCCACAGTAATGACGAGTGCATTGCTGCTTTGTGCATAGGTTCTCCCATAAGACTGTAACAAATAGGAACAGGAGTAGACCGTTTGGCCTCTCGAGCCTGTTCCATATATCCACATTCTTACCCTTTCCCAGTACACCTTGATTCCCTTACTGACCAAAAATCTATCGATCTCAGCTTTAAATATACACAAGCATTCTGCCCCCACGGCTCTCTATGGCAAGGAGTTCCAAAGACACTTAACTCTCTTAAGAGAATACATTCCTCCTCATTTTAGCCTTAAATAGGCGTCACTTTACTCTGAACCGCTGCCCTCTGGTCCTAGACTTCCCATAAAGGAAACATCCTCTCAGCATTTATCCTGTCGAGCCCTTTAGGAATCCTATACATTTCAATGAGATCACGTCTCATTTTTCTAAATTCCAATGAGTAGAGTTCCAATCTGTTTAATCTTTCCTCATAAGACAGTCCCTCCATACAGACAAATGTTCAATGTGTCAGTGGGGGAGCATTTTAGTGATAGTCATAGATCATCATAGAAACCCTACAGTGCAGAAGGAGGCCATTCGGCCCATTGAGTCTGCACCGACCACAATCCCACCCACGCCCTACCCCCACATATTTACCCGCTAATCCCTCTAACCTACGCAGCTCAGGATTCTAAGGGGCAATTTTTAACCTGGCCAATCAACCTAACCCGCACATCTTTGGACTGACCACAATGTAGTATGGTTCAAGTTTGTTATGGACAAGGAGAAAGATGACATTTGGAATATTGTGTGCAGTTCTGGTCACCTCACTATAAGAAGGATGTGGAAGCGCTGGAAAGAGTGCAGAGGAGATTTACCAGGATGCTGCCTGGTTTGGAGGGTAGGTCATATGAGGAAAGGTTGAGGGAGCTAAGGCTGTTCTCTCTGGAGCGGAGGAGGCTGAGGGGAGACTTAATAGAGGTGTATAAAATGATGAAGGGGATAGATAGAGTGAACGTTCAAAGACTATTTCCTCGGGTGGATGGAGCTATTACAAGGGGGCATAACTATAGGATTCGTGGTGGGAGATACAGGACGGATATCAGAGGTAGGTTCTTTACGCAGAGAGTGGTTGGGGTGTGGAATGGACTGCCTGCAGTGATAGTGGAGTCAGACACTTTAGAAACATTTAAGCGGTTATTGGATAGGCACATGGAGCACACCAGGATGATAGGGAGTGGGATAGCTTGATCTTGGTTTCAGATAAAGCTCGGCACAACATCGTGGGCCGAAGGGCCTGTTCTGTGCTGTACTGTTCTATGGCCTGCAAAAGAGGGTTTTGGATTGGGCGAAAGGCAGATTTTATTAAAATAAGGCAGGATCTGGCCAAAGTTGTCTTGAGAACAGCTCCTTGTGAAAAATTGTACAACAGAAGGGGGCATTCAAAAAGAAAACAGGCAGAGTACAGGTCCACCACGTTCTCTATTGGGGAAAATGTAAGAGCAATAAGTTCAGGGAATCCTGGATGCTTAGGACAATTCGATGTTGGATAAGGAAGTAGAGGAAAGCTTTTAGCAAGTCCAAAGGGAGCAATTCAGTTGCAGCCTAGAGGAATATACAAAGTTCAAGAGGGCATTTGCACAATATATAAATGTTATAGATGATAATGTAGGGGGAATGGTAAGCAAGTTTGCAGATGACACCAAGATTGATAGGGTGATTAATAGTGAAAAAGGTGATTGTAGGTGACAGGAAGATATAAATGTGTTGGTCAGATGGGCAGAGCAGTAGCAGATAGTATTTAACCCTGATGAGTGTGAGGTGATGCACTTTGGAAGAAGTAACAAGAGAAGGGAGTATTTAATAAATGGCAGGACAATAGGAAACTCGGAGGAACAGATGGATCTTGGGATACTTATTCAAAGGTCCCTGTAGGTGGCAGAGCAGGTGAATCGGGTAGTTAAGTCATATGGGACACTTGCTTTTAGCAGTCGTGGCATAGAGTATAAGAGCAAGGAGGTTATGTTATGTACAAAATGTTGGTTAGGCCTCAGCTGGAGTACTGTATGTAGTTGTGGTCACCTCATTATAGGAAGTGATTGCACTAAAAGTGGTACAGAGGAGATTCACCAGGATGTTACCTGCGATGAAGCATTTGAGCTTTAATGAGAGACTGGATAGACTTGGATTGTTTTCCTTAGAGCACAGAAGGCTGAGGGGGACATGATTGAGGTGCACAAGATTATGAGGGGTTTTGTCAGCGTGAATATGAAGGAGCTGTTTCTCTTGGTTGAGGAGTCAGTCAGGAGGGGACATAGTTTTAGGGTGAGGGACAGAAGATTCAGAGGGGATTTGAGAAAAACAAAAATTCACTGAGGGTGGCGAGAATCTGGAATGCACTGCCTGAGAAGGTAGTGGAGGACAGAAACCTTACAGCCTGTAAAATGTAGTTGGATGAGCACTTGAAATATCAGAACATTCAGGGATATGGGACAAGTGCTGTAAAATGGGATTAGTGCGATTTTAGTAGTAGTTATTCTTGGTGCAGACTCAGTGGCCCATAGGACCTTTTCTGGGCTGTACGACTCTATGACTCTAAACCAGGAATTGTCCTAGTGAACCTTGTCTGAACAGCCTCCAATGAAATATCTTTCCTTAAATAAGGAGACCAAAACTGCTCACAGTACTCCAGATGTGGTCTAACCATTACCTTAGGGGCGGCATGGTGGCACAGTGGTTTGCACTACTGCTTCACAGCGCCAGGGACCTGGGTTTGATTCCCGGCTTGGGTCACTGTCTGTGTGGAGTTTGCACATTCTCCCCGTGTCTGCGTGGGTTTCTTCCGGGTGCTCCGGTTTCCTCCCACATGCTGAAAGATGTACTGGTTAGGTGCATTGACCCGAACAGGTGCCGAAGTGTGGCGACTGGGGGATTTTCACAGTACCTTCATTGCAGTGTTAATGTAAGCCGACTTGTGACTAATAAATGCAGCAAGACTTCCCTACCCTTATACTCCAACCTCCTTGAAATAAGGACCAACATTCCATTTCTCTCCCTGATCACCTGCTGCACATGTGTACTAGCTTTCTGTGTTTTGTGCACAAGTACACCCCAGTCCCTTTGTGTTGCAGCTTTCTGCAATTACTTTCTCCATTCAAGTAATATTCTTTTATCCCTCTCTTAGAATCCTTTCCTCCTTACTGCGATACATTTTTGCTGAGAGTCCTGAATTATCTCCTTAGATGTCTGCCACTGTTTGCTTGCTGTCTTTCCTGCTAATCTACCTGGCCCGTCCACTTCAGCTAACTCCACCCTCATTTCACTGTAATTCTCTTTATTTAAGTAACACACAGTTCTTTCTGACCTAAGATTCTCACTCTCAAACTAAATATTACACTTTATCATGTTATGATCGCCAATTTCTAGGAGATCTTTTACTCTGAAGTCATTTATTAAACTGCATCATTACCCATTACCAGAACTAAGATAATCTGTTCCCTGATTGGCTTCATGACACTGCTCTAGGAAACCATCCCTAACGCACTGTGAATTTGTTATCCACCCGAGACTACCTCCCGTTTCTTCTGAGATTTTCCGATCCTGGCTATCAAAGAAATATGCAACACAATGTCTCCCAAGTAACTCCATCAGAATGGGGAAGAGAGGACATGCTACCTTTTTATGCACTAGCTGATGTCTTCTGTATGTTTCAAGGTTCAGCCTGAGTGAGGGTGGGATGGTCAGGTTGGGTCAGTGGGGAATGGTCGGGTTGGCAGCATGCTTATTCTCCACATGATCCTCCCCCTCACTCTACAACATCTAACCCTATTATGCACATATTAATTTCTTGTGGCATTGCTTGCAGACAAAAGTGTTGGAATTTGTGTCGCTTTTCATGGTTCTATATTTGTTTGCCTCTGACTCTTGGTCTTCCACCTATTCTGTATTCCACTTTGCCTCTGTTTCTGAGATCCTTTCTTATGTTGTTAATTCTGCCTGATTCTTTCAGAAGAAATCTGAAAGATTTCCTTCTTTCAGAGGAAAGAGGCTTTCCTCTGCCTCTCTCTCCTTTCACACTCTGCCTCTCTCACTCTCACTGTCATCGTCCTGACCTCCACCCAGCCCAGGGCAATGACAACAACCCAAAGCTCTGGCCAACTCCCAGTCTGAGGCTGCACCTGAGGCCTGAGCTTGGACTTCTTCCTGACAATCTGCAGGGAGCTGAGCCCCCGTCCTTGGCTGAGGACGGAGCCAGGGCCCTACTTCCACGCACACTCCTCCCCGCCTCCAATCCTGGGTTATCCACGTTTCACCACCCAATCAGCAGCCAGCAGTTTTCCATCCTTGTCCTACACTTTTGCTCCCGGATCTTGGCGATTGCTCAACAGGTCCGTGAGTGTTTGGAGTTCTCTTCCTGAAAAGGCAGTTCAAGCAGAGTCTTTTGAATATTTTTTAAGGCAGCGGTGGATCGATTCTTGGTAAGCATAGGGGATAGATTATCAGGGTAATTGAGACACAGATTTGAGATTACTATCATATTAGCCATGGTCTTATTGAATGGTGGAACAGGCTCAAAGGGACAAATGGCCTACTCCTCCTCCTTGTTCTGATGCTTCCTCAGCCTCTGGTGACAGCGGTGGCAACTCTGGCATCAGGAACAGGGTGCTGCATCATGTGGTCGTGAAACATACTTGAGCTTTTTATTTTCTCTTTTAGTTTTCGAGAGCTTGTTAGTATGGAAGGTTGTGGTGCATGACCTAGTTGCAGGGGCAAATTAAAAATATTTGTGAAAATCAAATTAAATTTTCATGATGATGAAGTGTTTAAATTCAAACGGATACTGGTTTAAGCAATTTGAAGTTAGGATTTAGAATGACTGTTACACCCAAAGGATCTTGGGGTTGTAGAATAAATTGCTAATGAAAACAGCATATCTGCATGTCAGAAGGCAGTACAGGTAGAAATTAGTTTTATGATGGAAATGGAAATGTGATGGGAATGACAAAACTTTGCGAGGAGGCCTTTGAGACACTTGAAAGATTTTCTGGGGCAGACCAGGTTGTTGGAGATGGAAGCTCGGTGGGACTGATCAGGGCTTATTTGACCCAAATGGTATTTTCCTTTTTTCTATGCTTATATTTAAGCCTAAATTTTGTAATATATTAAACAGTTTTGCTGTTTGATTCTGTTATTTAAGCTGTAGACTTTCGTTTTGGGAGTCTTTATTGACTAGGATAGGCGGCACTGCTGCCTCACAGCACCAGGGACCCAGGTTCTTCTCTGCAGCTGTCAGACTTTTGAACGGACTTACCTTGCATTAAGTTGATCTTCCTCTACACCCTAGCTATGACTAACACTATATTCTGCACTCTCTCATTTCCTTCTCTATGAATGGTATGTTTTGTCTGTATCGCGTGCAAGAAACAATACTTTTCACTATGTTAATACATGTGACAATAAATCAAATCGAAAATCAAATCAAGGTTCGGTTCCAGGCCTGGGTCACTCAGTGCGGAGTTCTTCCCGTGGCTGCATGCGTTTCCTCAGGGTGCTCTGGTTTCCTCCTACAGTCCGAAAGACGTGCTGGTTAGGTGCTTTGGCCATGCTAAATTCTCCCTCCGTGTACCCGAGCAGGCGCCAGAGTGTGGCGACTAGGGAATTTTCACAGTAACTTCATTGCAGTGTTAATGTAAGCCTGCTTGTGACACTAATAACTAAACTGGTTGTGTAAAGGCAGAGAGGGGCAAGAATTCCTAGAATGTGTTCAGAAATTTCTACAGCAGTATGTTTCCATTCCAACAAGAAATATGGCACTGCTAGATCTGCTTGGGAATAAGGTGGGCCAAGTGGATCAAGTTCTTTTTATATTTATTTGTTCACGGGGTGTAGGCATCGCTGGCTAGACCTGCATTTATTGCCTATCCTTAATTGGCCTTGAGAAAATGGTGAGCTGCTGCCTTGAATCGTTGTAGTCCATGTGTTGTAGTGCATCATAAGGTTGAAGTTGGCTGTGCAAGAGGTTCAGAGGGGCTATGAAAAAGCAATTGAGAGAAGCTGAAGAGGGTATGAGAAGAAATTGACTGCCAGCATAAAAGGGAATTGGCAAAAGTCTTCTATAGGCACATAAACAGTATGGGAGTGGAGTAAAGAAGGAGTGAGATCAATTACGGACAAGAAAAGGAATTTACACATGGTACGGGGTACATGGCTGAGGTATTAAATGAATCCTTTACATTTGTCTTTACCAAGGAAGAAGATACTGTGCAACTCATGGTGAAAGAGGAGATAGTTCAGATGTTTAATATTGATGAGGAGATACTGGATAGGCTGGGGCAGCACGTGACACAGTGGTTGGCGCTGCTGCCTCACTGTGCCAGGGACCCGGGTTCAATTCCCGGCTTGGCTCTCTATCTGAGCATAGTCTGCACATTCTTCCTGCGTCTGCGTGGGTTTCCTCCGGGTGCTCCGGTTTCCTCCGACAGTCCAAAGATGTGTGGGTTAGGTGGATTGGCCATGCTAAATTCTCCCTCAGTATACCTGAATACGCGCCGGAGAGTGGCGACCAGGGGATTTTCACAGTAACTTTTGTAGATGATGCAAAAATAGGCGGGACAGTAAGTTGCAATGAGGAAATAACCCTACAAATGGGTATAGATAGGTTAGGAGAGTGGGCCAAAAGATGGCAGATGGAGTTTAATGTGGCTAAGCGTGAGGTCATGCATTTTGGTCGGAAAGATGGGAAGGCAACTTATTATCTAAATGGGGAGAGACTTCAGGGCGCTCCGGTGCAGAGGGATCTGGGTGTCCTCGTTCATGAGTCACAGAAAACTAACATGCAGGTACAGCAGATAATAAAGAAAGCGAATAGAATGTTGGCATTTAAAGCTAAAAGAATAGAATATAAAGGTAAGGAACTACTATTGCAGCTATACAAGGCATTGGTGAGACCGCACCTGGAGTATTGTGTACAGTTTTGGTCCCCTTATATGAGGAAAGATGTAATGACATTGGAGGCAGTTCAGAGGAGGTTCACTAGATTGATTCCAGAGATGGACTCGATGGGCCGAATGGCCTTACTTCCGCTCCTATGTCTTATGGTCTTATGAGGGGTTTGTCTGTATGAAGAGAGATTGAACTGTTTCGGCCTATACTGTCTGGAATTTAGAAGAATGAGGGGAGGTCAAATTGAGGTATATAAGATGATAAAAGATATGGATAAAATAGATGTGGAGCGGATGCTTCCTCTTGTGGGGCATTCGAGGACGAGAGGTCATAGTCTTAGGATAAAGGATAGCAAATTTAAAAGAGTTGAGGAGAAATTACTTCTACCAAATGGTTGTGCATCTGTGGAATTCGCTACCCCAAAGTGTGGTGGATGCTGGAACAGTGAGTAAATTTAAGGAGGAGTTAGACAGATTTTTAATTGGTAATGGGTTGAAAGGTTATAGGGAGAAGGCAGGAAAATGGGGATGAGGAGCATATCTGCCATGATCGAATGGCAGAGCAGACTCGATGGGCTGAATGGCCTAATTCTGCTCCTATATCTTATGAACTTCATTGCAGTGTTAATGTAAGCCTACTTGTGACACTAATAAATAAACTTTAAAAAAACTTTGTACTTAAATGTTGATAATTCATCAGGACCGGTTGAGATTTATCTCGGGTTACGTGAGTGAAGTGTGTGTGGAAATTGCAGAACCATTGGCCATAATTTACCAATCTTCCTTAGATTTGGGGGTGGTGCCAGAGGACTGGAGGATTGCAAATGTTGCACCCTTGTTCGAGAAGGATATCTCCAACCCAGTCAGTTTAAATTTGGTGGCTGGGAAGCTTGTAGAAACAATATCTCGGGACAAAATTAGGAGTTACTCGGCTGATGCGGTTTAATTGAAGAAAGTCAACATGGAGTTAAGAGTAAATTGTGTTTAATTAACTTGTGTTTTTTCTGAAGTAACAACAAGAGTTGATGGGGTAATTCTGTTCGTGGTGTACATGGACTTTCAAAAAAAACATTTGATAAAGTCCTGCACAATAGACACAAACAGAGAAGTTAGAGCTTATGGAATAAAAGGAGCAAGAACAACTTGGATGCAAAATTGACTGAGTGACTGAGTAGTGATTAATGGTGTTTTTCGGACTGGAAGAAGGTTTATGGTAGTGTTTCCAAGCGATTTGTGTTAGGACCTTTGCACTTCTGATATCTATTAATGACCTAGACTGAGGTGTACAGGACATAATTTCAAACGTTTCAGATGATACAAAACTTGGTAACATTATGAACCATGAGGAAGATAGAGTCGAACTTCTAAAGGTCATAGGCAGGTTGTTGGAATGGGTGGACAAGTGACTGATGAAATTTAATGCAGAGAAGTGTGAAGTGATACATTTTGGTAGGAAGAATGTGAAGAGACAACACAAAATAAGGGGTACAATTCTAAAAGAGGTGCAGGAGCAGAAGGACGCTGGGTGCAAATGTGCATAAACCACAAAAGGTGGCAAGAACAGTTGAGAGAGGGGTTATTTAAACATCCAGCATCCTAGGCTTTATCAATAGGGGTAAACAGTACAAAAGCAAGAAACATGTATAAAACATTAGTTTGGACTCAACTGGAGCATTGGGGGGGTATTTTCCAGTCTTTCCCACCAACAGGATCTTCCAGTCAAACTGATTGTGAACTTTCACAGCGTGTTCCCAGGTGGTAGGATGGGTAACTGACACAATAGACACTTTGGAACCAGAAGATCAATGGCGATCCCCTTCCACTGTCGGAAAACATGCGAGGTGGAGCTGGAAAACCATTGTATCCAGTTCTGGGCACCAAACTTTAGAAAGAATGTAGACATTAGAGAGGGTGCAGAAAAGATTCACAAGAATGGTTCCAGGGATGTGAAATGTCAGTTACATAGGTTTGAAACGTTGGGACTGTTGTCCTTGAATAAAAGAAAGGTAAGAGGAGATTTAATAGAGGTATTCACTGTAGAGTAGATGGGAAGATACTGTCCCCATTGGTGGAAGGATTGAGAACCAGAGGGCATAGATTTAAGTTCATTTGCAAAAGAAGCAATTATGACATGAGAAAAAGCTTTTTTAACATAGTGTGTGATTAGGATCTGCAGTGCACTGCCTGAAAGTTTGGTGGAGGCAGATTCAGTGAATGCAGTCAAGGCGGAATTTGATTATTTGAAAAGGAAGCATGCGCGTGTCTACAGGGAAAATTAGGGGGAGTAGCACTAGGTAAATTGCTTCTTCAGATAGCGCAGAGACAAGAGGCCAGATGATTCTATGACACATCTGAACAGTTTTCTATCGAGTAAATAACTGAACAGCTGTTGCCATAGTAAAATATTACAAAGGAAATAAAGCTTCAAAGTGCACCTTTTTTAATTATGCTGGAAAATCCGGGCATTTCAGCATGGGGAGATTACCAAATGCAACATTTGTATTGTGTTCGCTGAAGTTTGAAGAAGTTAACATGATTCTTTTCACCATATTCTTGAAGCTGTGAAGCTTCCTCTTTGTTTCTCCATTTATTACATCTGTACTATAATGTTGTCCTTTCCCTCTTTCTCAAAAAGACTTTGGCATTTTCTCCAATGTAATTATGTTTGCTACTAAGATTGACAACCCTGCTCAGGTTGGACTGACTTCCCATGGTGTTTTCCTTAGTTTAAATTCATTGCAGTCACCATCTGTTCATCAGTTTTTATTTGTTTGCACATCCGAACCATCACACATGTAAATACTGTCACTGGGAAATGAGAATACATAAAAGTAAAACCTTGAACATGTCTCTCTTAGCACTGATCTCCGAATAATTGCAACCTTTTAGTGTTTCCTGAAACTATTAAACATTGCCACATTGGCATACATGTTCCAAGGTCTGTAAAGATTTTTTTCTTTAAGGCACTGACAGGAATCTAATCAGGGCATGCTAGTTTTCAACTAAAGATATATGCTTTTTATCTGGGTTTTTTCTTTGTAAGTGCTCCCCTGGACAATGTGTCTGTACAGCTGCTAGGGTAGATGGACATCTGGCTACCAGTAATGATGTACTTCATTGGCCTTGAGAAGGTGTGTAGCATTTGTCCAATGAAACAACAACATTATAAATATGTAATACATGTTTACTCTATATATAATATATATATATTATATATATATATATATATATATATATATATATATATTATTATATATATATAGATATATGTATCCATATTATAATAAATATATATTTAAAAACCTGTGTTTATATATGTGCTGCACATATATTTACACATTCTATATATAGTCATATGCACAGTTTATTTGTGTATGTGTATCTCAAATTCACTATTGTCTTGAAGCTACCTCTTGGTGGTCCTGTAGGTCAAGGTTTTTGCAATATGGGCACTTTGAAGCATCCATTTTATATGCTGGCTGACTTTCGTCATTTGAATTATCTACAATAATAGTTGAGGACTGAGAGTAAATGGAACTGTATTTTCAGACTATTGTGTCAAATCAGCATTAAAAGCAGACGTGTTCTAACATGTAATATATTTTCTGATGAAGTGCCTTGGCAGGTGAATGTTTTAAAAGGATGAGTAAGAAGAGCTAACTTGTTCTTGATAGTAAATTACTATTCTCATAGTATTTGTCATGTTATTAATCAATTGCTGAAAGGTGTGAATGCTAAACAGAAATTTACAAAAGGCCCGAATAGCATCAGCTTCATGCATGCATTTAGTTGGTCAGCACATTTTGGAATTTGAAACCAAAGATAGAAAACGTATGTGTAATTTTTTTTTAATGTTGAATGTTAAATATTCAATCACTTTTAAATAAAAGAAACAACATAATCTAACCCAGCTATTTTTTTTGAAAACCAGTATCTATTTAAGGAATAGGGTTGATGCAGTCAGGCAATTCAAATCTACAGGAAGAGATCATTTTAAATTACACAACAAATCAAGTGTCAAGGTAATTAAAGATCGTCACTGAAACTTTAGTCATTTGAGGTCCAGATCCTGTTGGAACAATGTGTTCATTTTTAACTTGCATTCATTGCTTTTAAAAAAAGACTGGTTCAAGTGCCTCATATTGTCCTGATATCAGGATTTCTACCTTAAAATAAGAATTTTAAAATTAACTATTTCAATCCGCCTTTTTATGAAACTACAGAAGCCTAAATTCTTTTTCAAAGAAAAATGCTATTTTGGGAAGAAATCGCCAAAAAGTAAAGTTGAGAATTTCTTGAACAGAGGAAGCTGTGTTACACAAATCTGTAGCTTTCAAGAGCTCACATTCAGAATAGAAAGGGTTAATGGTGTGTGTCCAACACCCCCCCCCCCCCCCCCTTGGATTACAGAGCTACTGTTCACAACACACTTTCCAATGGCAGTAACGCACTAGAATTTTTGGCAATCCATTTTTCAGTTTTATTGAATGTAAATGATTGTGGAATAGAAAATTATATATTTTAGTGGCTCAAAATTGCTTGATCACAAGATTTGGGTAATTAAGCATTGGATAAGAAATGACACTGAATTCAAGCTAACATATTCAATCTACTTTCTGTATAGTTTACTGCAATATTTATCTTTTCTATTCAAATAGTGATTCGACCAGGTACTAATTTATTAGACAATCCATAAATCATGGAAAGAAATGTATTATGTGGGCATATTTAATAACTCCGGATACATGACTATTCATTAGGACAATCCTAATTTAGATTTTCCTCTGAAGTGGTATTGAATTTCTTTTGAGATTTATGTGGAATGCTACTTTAATGTTCATTTGGTGTGCCCTTCTTTAAAATACTGTATGAGACAAGCCTTGTGTGGTCATTTCAGCCTCAAATTTCCATAGAGCCAACTTATTTGTACTGTTTAGAAGGAGCTGCGGTCCAGCTGATATGTAATCATTGTCAGAACTACAAAACTTGTTACCACTGCCTAACGTAGGCAGTCTGCCAACCATGTCACCATATCACAAGCAGCTTGTAAACCAGCAGGCATTTTGCCAGCTATTTGCAAACCTCTCCCCCCATAAGCAACCAGGCATTATGCCAGCCATAAGCAAGTTGTCTTTCAGTAAAATGCAGGCATTTTGATGACTCATTTTCTTGGATAGTATGCTAAATGTTAATTTTATTCTTAAAAGATGCACCAAAAATGTTCACTCTCAAATAATGGTCAATGATGTGGCGTTTTCTTGGTGAACCAGTTTGTGATGCAGGCTCAGAAAGGGGTGAAAAGATACTAGAATATCAGTGAACTGATGCTTATCCATGCAAGATGCATTAATGGATTTGCCTCCAGATTACCATATGCCTAATATTTAGCACAGGCTTATGGGGGTACTCCTGTTTCTGTGTTCCTAGGTACATGTGAAATCCTTGGAGACCTGAGGTTTTATTTGTTCTGGATTTTGTTGTTCAGTATTGAGCTTCTTTGTCCTAATTCTGTCTTTTTTCAACTGTGATTTCATACTGCTATAATATCTGCTGTTGAAAACCCTACCTTGATTATTTATAGTGGAATTTAAATATATTTAGATTCAAGTCCCAATGGTAATTACATTTCACTTTAATGTTTTTTGGTCTATGTTTTTTTCAGATGTACAAATGTTATCTTCATCTAACTCTTAAAGGGACATTAAATGTGATTTTTAAAAAATAATCGTTAACGCTTGGCTGATGGTTATGTATTTGAAAAGATAACCATAAATAATTTTCTGTCTTAGAGCACAAGTGTGTCTCAAATACAGAGAGAGTCTTCACTGATGTTGCCTGGATTGGGGGGCATGCCTTATGAGGATAGGTTGAGGGAGCTTGGTCTCTTCTCCCTGGAGAGACGAAGGATGAGAGGTGACCTGATAGAGGTTTACAAGATGTTGAGGGGTCTGGATAGGGTGGACTCTCAGAGGCTATTTCCAAGGGCTGAAATGGTTGCTACGAGAGGACACAGGTTTAAGGTGCTGGGGGGTAGGTACAGGGGGGATGTCAGGGGTAAGTTTTTCACTCAGAGGGTGGTGGGTGAGTGGAATCGGCTGACGTCGGTGGTGGTGGAGGCAAACTCGTTGGGGTCTTTTAAGAGACTTCTGGATGAGTACATGGGATTTAATGGGATTGAGGGCTATAGATAGGCCTAGAGGTGGGGATGTGATCGGCGCAACTTGTGGGCCGAAGGGCCTGTTTGTGCTGTGACTTTCTATGTTCTATGTTCTATGATTATAGCAAATGGAGTTGGGAGGAGCGAGGAAGCTTCAGTCTGGGTGCTTCATGTACCAGCTTCACTAGTTTGGAAGACTGCAATGTTTTGCTGCGATGAACCATGGGCAAAGCGTACTTTTTTTTAGTTGAATAAGAAAGAAAGCACGAACTTGCTTTTATAGCCGTTTTCTAGAACATTCCAAAGCATTTTGAGACCATTGAATTACCTCTGAAGTCTAGTCACTGTTTTGTAAGCAAATGTGATATCCAATTTTTATTCAGCATGAACTCGCAATGGCAAATGAGATGACTAATCACTTTGAAGCTGTTGGAGTAAAATGTTAGCAAGCCCACCCAGATATTCTGCTACTTTTTGAGTACTGTTATGAATTCCTTTGCATCTACTTCAACAGACAGATAGGACCTTGGTTTAACATCAATTCTAACAATGCAACATCCCTTCAATGCTAAATTGTAATATAAACCCAGATTAAGTGCTGAAACCTTGGAGTGGGGTTTGACAATACAGTCTGTTGATTCTGAAACAGCAGTGTTACAACCTGAGCCAAGTTGACCAGACAATTAAAGGAGGTGGAAGTAATTGTTCTCTTTGTGAGAAACTATGTTGGAAATAATTTATGCAGATTTACCATGACCCAGACCCCTTTAGTTGTCGTCATTGATGTTTTCAGTGGAATTTATTTATTTATTCAAGATGTAATCAATATGAAAGTAGTTGCGTAGTGCAAATGATTTTTCAGAACTGTTAGAGAAATGTCTAGAAATGGAAACCTTTTTGAGTAAATAATCTGAATGTTCAAAAACTGAATAATAGTTTAAATAATTTTTGCCTTAGTGTAAATGTGAATCATGGAAACAGTTATAATCAACTGTTGTGTGTCAGCAACTCGACAACTATATATTTTTTCTGTCATTAGTGCGCTGGGAACGAACTTTGGGTGCTACAGTAAGGCAGAAGGATCAGCAAATGACACCTGAGGCAGTGCGTGACAATTGGGAACGAATTTGTGACTTTGAGAATGCTACTAAACCCAAAAGCAACAAAGGTAATTTTTGCTGGTGTTAGGAAAACAAAGGTAGTTTAATGGATTTATATTTGTATTGGTAAACATTAGAAATAAGGTATAGTTTTAAGTGGGTTTAATTTAATGTTTCAGTGCCTGGAAGGGACCTATAGTTAGATTCATACTGGACAAAGATGTTTATGTATGTGGGGGTTGGTTGGTTTCAATTCGAACTGTGATTCTGTTGTGCTTAGAGAGGGTTATAGCATGAAAAACAAATATGGTTGCGGGGCATTGCTTAGCAACAGGAGGCCCACTTCCCAGAGAGAGAGAGGGCTTTGTTCTTAGTTTAACTGGAAGCTAGAGTAGTTGGGGAAATGCAGAGAGCGAGAAGGCAGCTCTCACAGCTTTGCTAAGAGCAGTTAGTTTAGAAGGCTAGCGGCGGAACAACTCTCAGCTTTGCTATAAGAAAAACCATTCAATTGTTAGACTACCAGTTCAGAAAGCCCAAAATATATGAAGAAGTCAGACTGGACCCTAACAATTTGCTATTTTGGCATTAGTGTGAGGATAGGCTATTTCACTCCCAAGTATGATTCTACTGACACACTGGGATTTCTTAGACAAATCGGCACCTTGCAAAACAGATCTGAATTTTAAACACATCCCTTACAAGACACGTGATATTGAATACATTTTTAAAAGGCTCAGTATCATCACACAAAGAATCATAGGATCATAGAAACCCTACAGTGCAGAAAGAGGCCATGTGGCCCATCGGGTCTGCACCGTTTCACTGTAAGAAGTAATGATTACCTAAAGAGTAGCTAATTAAGGAAAATAGAGAAATGAAGAAGTGTTTTCAAGAAGAATTCGTTGTTAACTGAATAGAGGTCACTTGGAACCAGAACGACTTACTGTTCAGTAAAGACACAAAGTTGAAAAGGTAGCGGATCTTGAGAGACCAGAAAGATAACCTGCAGTGGTGCTAAGATTTGTGAGAAATCACTACAGTTTGGGAGACCTTATTTAAAATAACAGTGGAAGTCAGTCAAAACAAAAGAATCTTAAAGGGGTTGGTGTGAAATCCTGGACTGAATTAGCTGGTAAAAGTGGAGCAGAAGCTCTGTTCAAAAGAGTCATTTGGAAAATGTGGACTGGATTTCAGAATGAATACCATTAAGGATAAGCATTATTATGAGCGAAGGTTCCAAAGTGTGTTTTTGGGAGTGGAGTTTGGAAACTCTTCTGTGATAATCATTTGGGGAGGCAGATTCTGAGGAGAAAACCACAAAAACAAACTTGGGTTCAGAGAGGAGTGTGTACTTGACCGCAGTCATGGAGGTTGCATGTTAATGAGACCTATGTAGCTTAAAAGGGGGATGCAAATGAATATTGTATTATAATCCAATTTTTCTACATTTAATAAATGTTGTTTCTGTTGTTAAAAATAATTAGTGGTCCTGTGACTCTGTTCCTCCACATTTGATTTTTTAAAAAGTAAAAGTTACGGTCATTTGAGCCATAGCCCTTTTCTGAGACCTTCCCGTCCAGTTATAGAACCAATACTTCAGATTTCTGCAAAACATCTTTGACATCCTTGTATGCTTTCTCACATTCTGTTGTCCAGTCCCACATAGAGTTAGCGATTGCTTTAATAATTGTATCACATTTGTTAGACATGGTGCTTCTTAAATAGTGTCCATCCAAAAATGGGATTTGCACTGGTGAGATCCCAGTTTGAGCCTTTCCTTCCCCTCCCTCAGTGACATTTCTGATTTCTGTAAATTTCAATAAATTATAATCTACTTACCGGGCTTGATGCTGTGACATCATGCCAGTGCGAATCACTACTAGTTTTCAAAGATGAAAACCAATTGTGATGACGATGCCAGGACACGGAAGTGCCTGTACACCTAGGAGTTGAGGGTCATGCCTGGGCACTGCTTCCCCCCCCCCCCCCCCCCCCCCAGCACTGCCTCACCCCCCTCCTGGCACTGCCTGCATGCCCAGTACAGTGCCAGGGGGCTGCGCTGGAGGCCCCTCTGGAAACTCCATTGGTGGGGGGTGGTGCAATTTCCCCTTTGTGTTTGTGGTGGAGAGTTTATGCTCGAGGTGGTGTTGCCCTCGTATATGAGGGAGGTTTGTGTGTGTGTGTTGGGGGGAGGGGGGCCCCTTTATCCATAGGTGCGGGAAATGTGGTGGAGGGGCGGGGGATTTGGGAGAATGTATGTTTTTATCGCAGAACGAGGCAACTTTTAAAAAGGGACTCCTGATGATTGTTACAGCAATCCCTATACATATCCCTAATTACGGAATCTCCCATGGTAATTTTGTTTTTATGCTTTGCTGTTCTCCCTCCAGTACAGTTCCTTATCCATGGTCTGGACTGAGCTCCTTCATGGTGTCAGAATTCCCAGATGTCACCTATGCTGTGAAACGGTTCAGGAATGGCACACAACCCAAAGCCCCCTTTGCTTCATGCTTCTTCCTGTCACAGAAGGCTGCTCTAGTGACTGGAAGCCCATTGTTGAGTGACATACCACTGGGATCTATGCTGGGTCCTCTATTATTCGTCATCTATATAAACCACATAGATGACACTGTGGGGGGGATAAGATGATTAAGTTTGTGGATGACACAAAGATTAGCCAGGTGGTTAACAGTGAAGTTTGAGCTGCAAGAAGATATAGATGGGATGGTCAAATGGACAGATAAGTGGCAGATGGAATTTAACCCTGAAACGTATGAGGTGATACACTTTAGAAGGAGTAATTTGACAGGGAAGTATTCAATCAACGGCATGACACTAGAAAGTTCTGTGGAACAAAGGGACCTTGGCGTGTTTGCCCATAGTTCTTTGAAGATGGAAGGGCATGTCAGTAGGGTGGTGAAAAAGGCATATGGGACTCTTGTCTTTATTAATCAAGACATAGATTACAAAAGCAGGGAAGTCATGTTGGAGTTGTGTTGAACTTTGGTAAGGCCACAACTAGAGTACTGTGTGCAGTTCTAGTCGCCACGTTATCGGAAGGATGTGATTGCACTGGAGGGGTGCACAGGAGATTCTATGGGATTCTGCGTAGCATGGAACATTTAAGTTTCGAAGAGAGGTTGGATAGGCTTGGGTTGTTTTCGTTGGAGCAGAGAAGAGTGAGAGGTGACCTGATTGAGGGGCATGGACAGAGTGGATGAGTAGAAGCTGTTCCCCCTTAGTTGAAGGGTCGGTCACGAGAGGCTACAAGTTCAAGATGAGGGGCAGGATGTTCTGTGCGAATGTGAAGAAACATCTTTACACCCAGAGAGTGGTGACGATCTGGAATGCACTTCCTGGGAGGGTGGCGGGGCGAGTTACCTCATATCCTTTAAAAAGTACCTGGATGAATACTTGGCATGTCATAACATTCAAGGCAATGGGACAAATGTTCGTAAATGGGATTAGGTGGGAGTTCAGGTGTTTCTCATGCGTCAGTGCAGACTTGAGCCCAAGGGCCTCTTCTGCACTGTATGGTCCTATGATGCTATGATTCAATGTGGAGATGCCGGCGTTGGACTGGGGTAAACACAGTAAGAGTTTTAACAACACCAGGTTAAAGTCCAACAGGTTTATTTGGTAGCAAATGCCATTAGCTTTCAGAGCGCTGCTCCTTTGTCAGATGGGTATCCACTCCATCTGATGAAGGAGCAGCGCTCCGAAAGCTAATGGCATTTGCTACCAAATAAACCTGTTGGACTTTAGCCTGGTGTTGTTAAAACTCTTGCTATGATTCAATCCAGGAGACATTTAATCTCCCTGATGCCCCGTCGTGATTCCAGCTGATCCTCAAAACATAAATTCAAGCAGCTGGAGATGCTTCCTACACAGGTGACCTCACAAGACTCTTGAGGTATCCTGAAGTTCTCATGTGGCACAGGAATTGCAAGCAACAGGTCCCAGCTGCCTATCTATGATCTTAAACAATTATTCTATCTTTTAGAATTATTTGGTCGCTTATTTAACTTATTAATTTGAATCGATGCCTTGAGGCTCCCAGCTGTCAGGATTCGCTGTCTCTTGCTCTCTGCCTTGCACCACTCCTTTCCTAAAAAAATGTCAGAACAACATTTATTCCCTCACTGCTCAGAATTCCCTCACGCCAAAATCTTGGGTTTATTACTCTATAGAAGAAATGCTCCTTAGAACTGGACTCATATGAAATGTTGCAGCCTGGATCAGATCCTGCAGCAAGTCTCTCTCACTCAACTGCTAACCTTGTCCCTCCTCCTTAAAAGCCGTTCACCCCAGCTTTCCATTACTTTGGCTTAAGCCTCTTGTGCATTCCCTGACACTCCACCTATCCAGCCCCGGTTGTGGAGTTCTGAAATGGTACCAGCCTCAGGCATTGCAGTGCCATCATATTGTGGCATAAAAATTAGCTGCATTAACCATATTAACTGCGGTAGCTGCAAAGTATGGGGAGTGATTGGGAAGTGTTGTTGATTCCTAAAGGGCCCTGGGTGTCCTTGTTCATAAAGTTTATTTATTAGTCATAAGTAGACTTACATTAACACTGCAATGAAAGTATTGTAAAAATCCCCGAGTCGCCATACTCCAGCAGCTGTTCGGTTGCACTGAGGGAGAATTTAGCATGGCCAAAGCACCTAACCAGCATGTCGTTTCAGACAGTGGGAGGAAACTGGAGCACTTGGAGGAAACCCATGCTGACACGAAGAGATCGTGTGGACTCCGCACAGACAGTGACCCAGGCCGGGAATCGAACCCGGGTCTCTGGCGCTATGAGGTAGCAGTGCTAATCACTGTGCCACCCCATAAGTCACTGAAAGCTAACATGCAGGTGCAGCAAGCAATTAGGAAGGCAAATTATATATTGATTTTTACCATAAAAGGATTTAATTACAGGAGTAAAGACGTGTTGCTTCAATTGTGTAGTACTTTGGTTGGCCTGTCTGGATTATTGTGTAGAGTTTTGGACCTGGGGCTAAGGAAGGATATGCTTGCCATAGAATGAGTGCAACGGAGGTTCACCAGCCAACTTCCTGGGATGGTGAGACTTTTTTCTTCATTCATTGGATGTAGATGTTGTTGGCTAGGCCAGCATTATTTGCTCTTGAGAAAGTGGTGGTGAGCAGCCTTGAATCGCTGCAGTCCATGTGGTGTAGGTACCCATGGTGCAGTCCAGTAAAGAGTGGTTGAGGAAACTGGGCCTAAATTCTCTAAAGTTTAGAAGAATGAGGGATGGTCTATTTGAAACTTATAAAATTCTTGAGGCTAGACAGGGTAAATGCAAAAAAGGATGTTTCTCCTGCTAGAGGATCGAGAGGAGGGGACACAGTTTTTGAGTAAGAAGAAGGTCATTTAGGACTACGGTAAGGAGGAATTTATTCATTGTGGTTAGTGAATTTTTGGAATTCTCAACCCAGAGGACTGTGGAAGCTCAGTCATTGAGTATGTTCAAGATAGATGGATAGATTTCTAGATACGAATGACATCAAGGGATACGGAGGTAGTGCAGGAAATGACTTTGAGGAAGATGATCAACTGTGATCTAGTTGAATGGCAGAGTATGTTCAAGGGGCTGAATGCCTACTCCTACATTCCTAGTATATTTCTCCTCCGATACTTCCCACGGTGAGTGCATTGACACACTGGCAATTGATTTTTTTAAATCATATTTCGATAGACTGCCCTGATTTAGCAAAATAATAATGAGTCCTTTAGCAATCCTGACCGATAAAATTGCATGGGACTGATTTGTTCTCTTGTTCATCAACAAATTCCAAAATCAATTCTCCTTTGAGTGGAGGTATGCTCGACATTAATGGGCTTAGATGGTGGTTAAACTTTTTAATCCTTTCCAGTCAGTACACATAGTAGTTTTATTACTGCTCACACAAGTATGAAATATGTTGGGTGGAATTGGTTTATCGGTTGTTGAGAGTTATCAACTTGAAGATAAAAGACAATGAAGAGAAAGCAATGGAGTGAGATTAATTCTAGATTCATAACACAATGGATTGTGTCGCCTGTTTAGGATGCAGGTCTTTACGATTCCCAATGGTTTTCTACAATAACAATGGTGCAATTTAAAAAGTACTTAATTGGTTTTAATGCACTGTGCAACATCCAGTATTATGAATGACTCTTATAACTGAAAGTGGTTATCACTATGTTGTTAATTTGGAATTCTTCCTTTTGTAAGAGTTGCTGGGAATCATCTTGGAACTTTGGTGAGGTCATATGAAATCATTTGCATTTGTTTTGCGGGCTGAACAAGCCAAATCTGGAAAGATACAGTCTGCAAGTGCCACACATGAAGTTATTCCTTGCTGGTGGTGTGGGATGGTCTCTGCTGATGCCTTCTTTTTAGGCTGCCATCCTTGGAGCTTCAGAAAGGACATGTTATGATGGTGGCAAACCCCTTCCTACAGCTGGCGTCGCCATTTGCACTGATCATCAGCGAGAGATTCCCACTTGTCGTGATTGATGTTGAAGGGCTTTCATGTTCCTCTTGACATCCTTGAGTAGAAGCTTTGGTCAGCCAGTTGGTCTCTTGGTATGGGCTACTTCCCAGTACAGAATAACCTTGGGGATGTGGTCATCTTCCATCCTGTGCATGTGCCTAAGCCAGTATTGTTGTCTTTACTTGATTAGCATTAGCATGCCTGACATGTTTACCCTAGAAAGGATTGCTTCATTGGTGATTTTATCTTTCCATGTGATGCCAAGAATGTATCATAGATGCTGGAGGTTATTGAGCCTTTGTTCTTGGTAGATAATGTTGTCCAGTCTTCACTGCCATGCAGCAGTGTGCTGAGGATACGAGCCCTAATGATGAGCATCTGTGCTTGGGAGTCAGTTTTCTGTTTTTTCATACCCGCTTTGTTAATTGGCTGGCGTTGGTGGCAGCCCTTCCAATGGGTGTGCTGATCTCATCAGAGGACTGGTTGTCTGTCATTATAGTTCCAAAATAATGGAATTTGCTGACTTTTTCCAGTTATGTGCTGTTGAGTCTACTTTGAATGATGGCGGAGCCCAGTGCATCAGTGCAAAAGACAAGGCTGAAGCATTTGCAGCCATATTCAGCCAGAAGCGCTGAGTGGATGATTCATCTCAGCTCCCTCTTGACATCCCCAATGTGAGAGATGTTAGCCTTCAGCCAATTTGATTCACTCCATGTGATATCAAGAGGCAGCTGAATTCCTACTGTGGGGGAGCGATATGGTGGGGAAGCACACTAATTATATTTGAATGTATGGAAATGACCTTTCTTCCTTCCTGGGCTGGAACTTTGTAATGTCACTATGGCGAGGGGCAAGCAAAATCAGAAAATGAGATCCCAACAGCGAGATTTTTGTTCTTTGACTCTAGCAGGATTTTGTGCCTGTAGCGAATGGCAGTGCAAACTTCTGGCCACTATCTGTTGAGAGAGAAAAGGGTACCTTGTCTGTCCTTGTCCAGTTCATTTTACTCTAATTCAAATCTTTCCTTTGCTCAAATTTTTGTATGATGCACAGAAACAGATTGCAATAATCATTTTGCTCAAAAAACCTCTTTGAAATTTTGTTTATGTTTCTTCTCTGGATGTGGGCAATTCGTTAGTTGAATTTTTGCTCATCTCTCGCTAACTTTGCAAAACAAATGCACATCAGAACATTGTATTTTATTTAATTCATATTTTTAAGACACAAGAAAATGTATCCAATCTACTTTTGCCAATAATAATTCTGTCACACCACAACCAAGTGACCTGGAACTCCTATTTGACTGCAAGCTTTGATTTGGATCCTGTTTTTTATCCGTTCAATGGAACTGTTTAAAAATAAAAGTACGTGATAGACTAGTTGTCTGATGACTCCCCATAACTTAGGGATTTTGCTCGTCTCCTGACTAACAAGTGAAAATAAACTGTTTCAATATGCGTTGTTCCGCTAAATAATGTACATTTGCAATAAAGAGCAGAAATGTGTTATTTTGCTCTGGTGACATGATGTATTCAATGATAATTGAACTGAGAAGCTACCCTACAGAAATAATTCAAGCTTAAGGTATACAAACATACTTAATAGGAGCAGAAGGAGGCCATTCAGCCCTCGAGCTTGCTCCGCTATTCAGTAACATAGCTGTTCTGTTAGTGTTTTGAATTCCACATTTCCATATACTCCCAAAAATCTTTGTTTCCATTATCTAACAAGAATCTACCTCCACCTTAAAAATATTCAGTGACCCCACCTTTACTGTTTTCTGAGGTAGAGAGTTCCAAAGCTGCACAATTTTTTTGAGAGAAAAAAAATTCTCCTCATCTCTAAAAGGGCAACCCCTAATTTTAAAACTAGTTCTGGACTTGCCCATGAGTGGAAACATCCTTTCCATGCTCACTTTGTCGAGACAATTCCAAATCTTATGTACTTCAATTAAGCCACCTCTCACTTCTAAACTCCAATGGAATCAAGCCCAGTGTGTCCAACACCTCTACTTTCTCAGAAGACTTAAGGAAATTTGATATGCCCACTACCACTCTCACCAACTTTTACAGATGCACCATAGAAAGCATTCTTTCTGGTTTTATCACAGCTTGGTATAGCTCCCGCTCTGCCCAAGACTGCAAGAAAGTACAAAGGGTCATGAACGAAGCCCAGTCCATCACTCAAACCAGCCTCCCAACCATTGACATTGTCTACACTTCCCGCTACCTCGGAAAAGCAGCCAGCATTATTAAGGATCCCATTCATCCCGGACATGCTCTCTTCCACCTTCTTCCCTCGGGAAAAGGATACAAAAGTCTGAGGAAATGTACCAATCGACTCGAGAACAGCTTCTCCCCAGCTGCCATCAGACTTTTGAATGGACCTTCCTCGCATTAAGTTGATCCTAGCTATGACTCTAACACTGCATTCTGTACTCTCTCCTGTCCTTCTGTATGAATGGTATGCTTTGTCTGTATAGTGCTCAAGAAAAATACTTTTCACTGTATTCCAGAACATGTGACAATAATAAATCAAATCAAAATGTTCCCTCATAAGACAAACCGCTCATTACAGGTATCAATCAATCTAGTAAGCCTGTGAACGCCTCCAATATATTTACATCTTTCCTTAAATAAGGAGGTGACGATCATATGGGGTCACGGGCTCAAGGTGAGAGGGGCGAGGTATAACTCAGATATCAGAGGGACGTTTTTTACACAGAGAGTGGTGGGGGCCTGGAATGCGCTGCCAAGTAGGGTGGTGGAGGCAGACACGCTGACATCGTTAAAGACTTACCTGGATAGTCACATGAGCAGTCTGGGAATGGAGGGATACAAATGAATGGTCTAGATGGACCAAGGAGCGGCACAGGCTTGGAGGGCTGAAGGTCCTGTTTCCTGTGCTGTACTGTTCTTTGTTCTTTGAGACTAAAACTGCGCACTGTCTTCCAGATGTGGTCTCACTAATGCCCTATATAATTGAAGCAGAGCATTCTCGCTTTTATGTTCAATTCCTCTCATAATAAAGGATAGCATTCCATTAGCTGCCTTAGTTGCTTGCTGTATCTGCATACTAACTTGTGACATGAGCACTCAAAAACCGAGATCTTTCTACACCTCGGAAATTCTGCACTCATTCTCCATTTAAATAATAGTCTGCTTTTTATTCTTCCTGCCAAAGTGAACAACTTCACATTTTCCCACAATTTTAAAGTTTATTTATTAGTCACAAGTAAGCTTACATTAACACTGCAATAAAGTTACTGTGAAAATTCCTTAGTCACCACACTCCGGCGCCTGTTCGGGTACACTGAAGGAGAATGTAGAATGGCCAGTGCACCTAACCAGCACGCCATGGGAGGAAACCGGAGCACCCGGAGGAAATCCACGCAGACACAGGAGAATGTGCAGACTCCACACAGTCACCCAAGCTGGGAATTGAACCCGGATCCCTGGTGCTGTGAGGCAGCAGTGCTTGCCACTATGCTGCCCCAACTCCATCTGCCACATTTTTGCCTACTCACGCAAACTACTTGTATCTGTCAGCAGCCTCCTTATGTACCCTTCACAACATACTTTCCAACCTATCTTTGTGTACAAATTTAGCCAACGTGCCTTTTCTCCCGTCATCTAAGTCATTGATGTGAATTATGAAAAGTTCAGACTCCAGCACAGACTCTTGCGGGATTCCACTTGTCACGTTCTGCAATCAGAAAATGTTGCATTTGTGCATACTTTCTGTTTCTTGCTCACCAACCAATCTTCTATCCTTAATATTTTACCCCCTACAGCATGAGCTTTTATTTTTCACAAGTTATCTCTGATGTGACACCTTAACAAATGCTTTCTTGAAATCTAATCTTTTACAGGCTCCCCTTTATCCACACTGCATGTTGCTTCTTCAAAATACTCCCAATAAATTGGTTAAACATGATTTCCCTTTCACAAAACTATGCTGACTCTTCCTGGTTACCTTGAGATTTTCTAAGTGCCCAGCTGTAATCTCTGTAATGATCGATTCTAACATCTTCCTATGACAGATGTCACCCTAACTGTCCTGGTATCAGTGATGGCTTAAACCTGTATTGTCTTATCAAAATGTTACATAGAATTTACAGCACAGAATCTGGCATTTCCACCAAACTGTTCTAAGCTGGCATTTATGGTTCTTTCTAGCTTCCTCCCACCCCGTTCGAATAAGCCTATCTTATATTACTTCCCTGTTATGCCTTTGAGTAAAGAAGTTTCACATGAATTCCATTTTGGATTTGTTGGTGACTATATGGATCCTAGTTTTGGTCTCTCGCTAATGTAAATACATATAGTTCCATGAGGTTTTAGAGCTTATCAGCGTGGTTATATGTTGTAAATGTTGAATTTGAATTGGCTAATCATTCAGAGTTCGAGACTGACTGCACTGTTGTATTTTCATTCCAGAATCGATTAGCACTCTTTATGAAGTACTGAACAAATTTGACGATAAAGCAGGAATGTCGATGAACCCCACTAGTGGTTCAATGCAAATGAGCACTTCAGGCATCAATCCCGTAAGTGTCATGTGGTGATACAATGCGCGAGTGTAATTTGTCCCATGTGAATTAGCTTTTCAGTTATTTATTTTGGTATTCTAAGGGTATTTTTCAACTTGAACATTTATTCTCAAATATGATCTTATCGTTATTTTTGCAAGTTTAATCCTCAGGGCTTTGCTACAGTTTGATAGATATTCTAGATGATTTATCCAGTTGGGTCTTTACACCGTCCACTTCTAGGGGAGCACTTTTTTCATGAATATTAATTCCAGCATCAATATCTAATTTAGTTTTTGTTTCAGACTCATTATGGAATCATACAGTGCAGAAGGAGGCTATTCGACCCATCGAGTCTGCATCGACCACAATCCCATCCAGGTCCTATCCCCATAACCCCATGCATTTACTCTAGCTAGTCCCTCTGACACGAAGGGGCAATTTAGCATGGCCAATTCACCTAACCCGCACTTTTTTGGACTGTGGGAGGAAACTGGAGCACCCGGAGGAAACCCACGCAGACACGAGGAGAATGTGCAAACTCCACACAGACAGTGACCCAAGCCAGGAATCGAACCCAGGTCCATGGAGCTGTGAAGCAGCAGTGCTAACCACTGTGCTACCGTGCCGCCCGTATCATTGGGCAACATGGCAGCACAGTGGTTAACACTGCTGCTTCACAGTGCCAGGGACCAGGATTCAATGCTGACCTCAAGTGATCGTCTGTGTGGAGTTTGCATGTTCTTCCCGTGTCTGCATGGGTTTCCTACAGGTGCTCCGTTTTTTTCCCACGTTCCAAAGATGTGCGGATAGGGATTGGCGATGCTAAATTGACCATTAGTGTCAGGAGATTAGCAGGTTAAATATGTGGGGTTACGGGATAGGGCCTGGATGGGATTGTTGTCAGTGCAGGCTCAATGAGCCAAATTTTGCACTGTAGGAATACTATGATTTCTTGTTAAATACCCACCACCAATAAGTATCCTGGCGTTTCATAATTCATCAGAAACCTAACTGACCAACCATATAAATATTACAAGAGCAGGTGAGAGACTGGGTATTCTGCAATGAGTGACTCACCCGAATCCCCAAAAACCTTTCACCATATGGAATGGACAGATCAGTTGTATGATGGAATGCTCTCTGTGCCTAGAAGATTGCATTTCAGACACCATTCAAGACCAAGAAGGCTGCTTGGTTTACAACCCCATTCACATCATAAACATTCACTCCCACCACCAAAGACACAGCATGGTGACAGTGTGCAGCCCATAATGCACTGTAGCAATCTGCCCAAAGCAGCCCCATCCAAACATCCTTCCAGGTAGTAAGGCGCATCTGACATCTCTAAGTTCCCCTACCAGTCACACACTATCCTAGCTTGGAAATATATTGCTGTTCCCTCATTGGTGTTTGGTCAAAACCCTGGAGCTCCCTATCGAACAGCAGTGTGGGAGTATTTGCACTACATGAACTGCAGTGGTTCAGGAAAATGGCTCACCACAATTCTTGAGGGTAATTAGGGATGGATAATAAATACTCGCCAATGATGCGCATATCCTGTGGGTGAATACATTTTTAAAAAATTAAATAATTCCTCTCTGAGCGCCCCACCCTGGTCGTCTTTCAAGGAGTCATGTGACCAAGCATTTGGCCCCAAGTATCTCTACCTTTTGTTTGACGCCCATTTTATTCCCTTGCATCTCTGAAGTGTCTTGGAACATTTTCTGTGTTAAAGGCATTGCATAAATAGATTTGTTGTATAACATCAGTGAACAATGTTCAGATCTATTAATGGACTCTATGTCCAGAATTTTTCATGGAAGCAGTGGTCCTGCCACAGGCTGAAAAGTCAGGGCGAACACACCACCGCCCGTCTGGGAAACCATGGTTGAATTTTACGGTAATTTAGCAGTTAATTGTCTGAGGTCATGGCTTCTAGCCCCATGTAGGAGGATGTACCACTTCCAGGTGCTGATGACCATATCAAATAATTGGCAGCTCTTGAGTCCCAGAGTCCCTTGGTGTAGACAAGTGCATTTGCATTGAGATGGAGCCGAGTGCCATGTGGCCATTAATTGGCCACTTAAGGTCCTCAATGTGGTCATTGGCAGGCTGCCTGACACATACTTGTCCGCTAGTAAAATTCCACTGGAAACAGACATGGTTTGCCCGCCATGCCGCTCCACTTTGCACCCCTCTCCCCTAAACCTCCCAGGGTTGGGGGAGTGCAGTCAGGGTGTATGTAAAATTTGACCAGTGAACTGCGCAGCATAACTAGGGAGATTTTTTTCTCCAGGCTTTCTAAGGGGCCACTTTGAGATTATAACCTTCCCCACTTCAGAATTATATAAAATTAATTTTTTTGACCTGTGATATTCAAGTTTTTTTTTGTTTCATCTACCTTTTGATTACAGGCTGAAGCTGTGGGTAAAAAGCTTCCTTTGACTGAATACACCTACACCAATCTGCAGCCGATTCTCTATGCTCTGGGAGTTGGCATGACAACAAAGGATCCTGATCACCTGAAATTCCTTTTTGAAGGAAATGAAGAGTTCTCCTGTTTGCCTACTTTTGGGGTAATTCCTGCCCAAGATGCGATGAATGGTGGTTTTGCATCAATTCCTGGACTGAACATTGACTTCACAAAGGCAAGTTCTCAAAAGAACGAGATTTGTATGAATTGGTACAAATTCCAAGACAAACATCCTCAATGTCTGATTTTTCTCGCGAACCTCAATTTAGAAACCTTAATTATGAACTAACTTTTTTTACACCGTTTTTTTTTAGTCCATGGCCACTAATCCTGAAACCACAGAATTCCTACTGATGTACAATTCCATGAATATGCTGGTAATTTAATGGGGCTGTAGTATATAAAGATTCCCTGCTAACCCAGCACCTAGTCGAAAAAGAGAGTGTATGTTTTGAGCAGGGGTATAGTTTAAATTAATAGTTCTTCCACCAGGAAATACTGCATCTAGTATTATCAAGACAAATTCAACCGCATGTAGTATTTTTTGGCTTGGATCACAGATGAAAAGTTATTTTTAGTTGGTGGTACTACTTTATATGAATTCGATGCTTAGTCCCTAACATCGTGAAGCCATTTTACTTTATCACCATTTCTTGGGTTTTGGGAGGACTGATAATTTTACTGTGACTTGTAGTGACAATATGGGCTGAATGTCACGGGACGCAGCAGTCCATGTGCTCCCGCCACCCCCCCCCCGGCCCTCTCCTCCAGCTGAAAAGGTCAGGGGGAGCTTGCCACCATCCTGATAATTGCCCCGTTAATTGTTCTAAGGTGACCCTTCCACCCTTATCTTGGGGGAAAGTCCCACCTCAGAGAGCTGCCGGCCAGGCACATGGCTGGTGGCTCTGTAATCCCAATAACACCAGGCAGGGGGTGATGGGAGCACAACCAGTCCCAATGAAGAGGAACCGAACTTGGAGGTAAGTCTTGGATATCTCCAAGACCAGGCTGACATACCAGGTGTGGGGGGCCAGGTTGAAGGTGCTGGGATGAGAGCTAAAAGGGGACACAAGACCTTGGGAAGGTGGAGCGGTGGTGAACCAGGATGCCTCTGATGGGCCCAGGACCGCCAAGAAGGTCTCCTCCTTTGCTCAATTCTGGCCTGCGCATTTAAAGCTGCAGGGCTTTCCTGTATGGTGTGGGTCTCTACCTGTTACCAGTAAAATACCAATGGGCATGGGATGAGATCCTTAATTGGCTACTCGAGCCTCAATAGGTCCAAGGGTGGGTGGGCCACCTGACACCTTCCCCATATCTCATAAAAGTTCAGATGGACTGGTGGGTGGGTGGGGGAGGGGGGGCGGCGGTGGTGGCATCTGATGGATTTTATGAGCCCATGAGCCTTTAAACCTGCTGGTGAGGGAGGGTAGAATCCAGTCCGATATTCTCCAGATGAAAAGGTGCAGGACTAAGATTTACAATCCCAGACTAAGCATAACCAATGGTATCCAGTGTTGGGTTATACTTGAAAGATCTGATATTAAAATAGCGAGGAACAAAGTTTTCAAATGACTTTAGGAACTGCACTACATCCACTTTAATTGTCAATGAAAATTCAATCAATGATGCAAAACTTATTACTTTCATTATTGGGTGGCACAACTGAACCCGCTACTGACATAAGCGTTATAAATTGATTCTGCAACTCATATTCCTTAAAGGTTCAGAATCACTTGGTCTCTATGAGCAGATCTTATATCCCTTATAATTGAGTTTACTGTCCAATATTTAGTCATTACATAGTGTAACTAAACGTTCATAACAAAATAACCTGTTACATGAACTCAGTGCTGTAATCTTGCAAGTACCTTGATGTGTGTTTCTCCAGTGTTTTGAAAGGAAGGCTAATGAACATTTCAATGAGCCACGGTCGAAACAGTTCATTGAACTGATTTATTTTAGAAATAATAAGTGAATCATGGTGATGATTATTGCAAATTCTAGCTTGGAAACATATCTTAAAAAAAACAGCTGATGCAACAAACTCATCCCATCTTGACATGGTGCAACTTAAATTCTAAGGACTACAGCCTTAGTTTATATAATCTCTCCTTGTGATTCAACTCTTCCAATCCAAGGATAATTCTTGTAAATTTAAACTGCACTCCCTCCAAGGCCAATATATTTTTCCTAAGTGGTATTTGTGCCACCTTGTATTCTAAGTCTCTAAAATATGAAGGCAGCACTCAGTTAGTCTCTTTGATTGATTTATGTAGATGGATCTGAAGCAATGTTCTTTTTACAACGTTGTGCGCAGTTCCTTTAAATTTATAGAACAATTCCTACACCGCATCTTTGAGGCTGCTGCACAGCTTAATGGAAGCACTGCCCCTCAGTCTCTCTGGACCCCCACTGCTTTTAGTTGTTCACTGTTTAGAAATTACTTTGGTCCAGTGTGGATTGTGGCTTGTCTACTTTGAAGTCCATTTGCCACGGTTTTCTCCATTTACTTAATTTCTTTTATTCATTCATGTGATTTGAGTGTCAATGGCAAGGCCAGCTTTTGTTGCCATCCCTAATATTAATTGTAATATCATGCATCCACTGTTTCCAGTGTTGCCTATCTTTGTGCCATCAGCAGTTTTGGGTATATGGCACTCTATCCTGTCATCTAATCCGTCAGTAAAAATGATAACTAATTCAGATCCTAACACAGATCTCTGGAATAAGAATAATCACATCCTGCCAATTACTGTATCTTCCCATTATCCCTACATTCTGTCTCCTGCGGTTTGGCTAACTTCCTAACCAGTTCAATAATTAGCCCTCTGTCCTGTGAGCTTCAACTTCAGCTAATAGTCTCTCAAGAGGGATTTTATTGAATGCCTTCTGGAAGCCCAAATAAATAACATCCATAAGCTTACATGTCTATTAGTTTAGTCACCCTTTTCAATAAAATTCAATCAGGTTTTTTCGGTACAATCTACCCTTCACTAGTCCATGCTGGCTCTCTGCTCAGCTGAAAGTTTTCAGTCATTTAATTATAACAGATGCTAGGTGAGCAGGTTTATAATTCTCTTGTTTCCCTCTTTCACCTTTCTTAAATAACTATTTAGATGGAGCCATGCACAATTTTCCAAAAAAACCCATCTGGTCCACGAATGTATTTTCGGGAAGGAAATCTATCATCTCTACCTGGTCTGGCCTGCATGTGATTCTAGACCCACAGCAATATGGTTGACTCTTAAAAGAAAAATACCCTCAGAAATCATAGAATTCCTACAGTGCAGAAGGAGGCCATTTGGCCCATTGAGTTTGCACCAACTCTGTGACCATCCCACCTGTCCCCGTAACCCCATCTGTTTTCCCCGCTAATCCTCCTAACCTACACATCCTAACATAACAGGCTACAACATGAAGGCATGTAAAATCATCGGCACCAGTGCACCCATTCCCAATGAGCCCAACGCATTATGTGCCCATTTTGAGCAAGAGGTCAACGAGAGCCCTCTACCCCAGAAGCTTCGGACAAACCTCGCACCATCGCAGACATCAGAGCAGCCTTCTCAAAAGTCAACCCACAAAAAGCGAGTGGCCCGGATGGGGTATCTGGATGAGCACTCAGATCCTGCACGGGCCAGCTGGCAGGGGTATTCGCAGACATCTTTAACCTCCCTTTACACCAATCTGAGGTTCTAACTGCTTCAAGAAGATGACCATTAACTTGGTTCCAAAGAAAAGCCAGGCAGCGTGGCCTTAATGACTATCGTCCAGTGGCTCTGACATCCATCAGTATGAAGTGCTTCGAAAGATTGGTCATGGCACGAATCAATTTTGACCTTCCAGATTGCCTAAATCCACTACAGTTTGCCTACTGCCGCAACAGGTCCACAGCAGACGCCATCTCCCTGGCTCTACGCTCAACCCTTGAACACCTAGACAACAAAGGCACCTATGTCAGACTCCTATTTATTGACTACAGCTCAGCCTTCAACACCATTATTCCTACAAAATTCCCCTCCAAACTCCGTGGTCTGGGGCTTGGCTCCTCCCTCTGCAACTGGATCCTGGACTTCCTAAACCACAGACCGCAATCAGTAAAAATAGGCAACAGCACCTCCTCCACCATCATCCTCAACATCGGTGCTCTGCAAGGCTGTGTTCTCAGCCCCCTACTAGACTCCTTATACACCTATTACTGTGTGGCCAAATTCCCCTCCAACTTCATTTTCAAGTTTGCTGACGACACCACCGTAGTGGGTTGGATCTCAAACAATGATGATATAGAGAACAGGAAAGAGATAGAGAATCTGATGAACTGGTGCGACGACAATAATCTCTCTCTTAATGTTAACAAAACGAAGGAGATAGTCATCAACTTCAGGGAGGGTAGTGGAGGACATGCCCCTGTCTACATCAACGGGGGCGAAGTGGAAATGGTCGAGAGCTCCAAGTTTCTGGATGTCCAGATTACCAACAACCTGTCCTGGTCCCTCCATGCTGATGCTATAGTTAAGAAAGCCCACCAACGCCTATACTTTCTCGGGAGGCTAAAGAAATTTGGCAAGTTTGCTACGACCCTCACCAACTTTTACAGATGCACCATAGAAAGCATTCTTTCTGGTTGTATCACAGCTTGGTATGGCTCCAGCTCTGCCCAAGACTGCAAAAAAACTACAAAGGGTCGAGAACGAAGCCCAGTCCATCACGCAAACCAGCCTCTCATGCATTGACTCTGTCTACACTTCCTGCTGTCTCGGAAAAGCAGCCAGTATAATTAAGGACCCCACGCACCCCGGACATTCTCTCTGCCACCTTCTAACATTGGGAAAAAGATACAAAAGTCTGAAGTCACGTACCAACTAACTCAAGAACAGCTTCTTCCCTGCTTCCATCAGTCTTTTGAAAGGACTTACCTCATATTAAGTTGATCATTCTCTACACCCTAGTTATGACTGTAACACTACATTCTGCACTGTCTTTTCCTTCTCTATGTACTGTATACTTTTCCTGTCTCGCGTGCAAGAAACAATACTTTTCATTGTATACCAATACATATGACAATAATAAATCAAATCAAAATCCTGGGGCAACACTAGGGGCAATTCAGCATGGCCAATCCACCTAACCTGCACATCTTTGTGAAATGGCGTAGCAACCCATTCAGTTCAGGGGCAATTCCGGATGAGCAACAGATGCTGGCCCACCCAGCGGCGCTCAGATCCCATGAATAAAAAAATGTGATTTTAATGAGAAGCCAGGACAACAATCTTTGCTTCCCCCTCCTCCACATTCAGGTAAACATTAGTTGAGGCCTGCAGGGGATCCTTTAAGGACTGATTGTGCTGTTGCACATGGACCTGAATTTCAGAATATCACTGGCACTGGCTCCCCTGGTAAATCATCCTGGTGTTAGACGACTTATTTATGAAAGGGACCTGATGCTTGGTTCAGAAGTGAACCTTGAATTTTTATTTTTTGATCAAAGTAATATGGTGGATGGCGTACTTCACATCTGTAATTAACACTTGCTTCCTGCCTGCCATGTAGGCATGGTCTGTTTCGCACTCACTAAAGAGTTATTGGAGTGTTGAATTTCTTGGTGGACTATAGTTTTTGCTACTTTACTTGAAGTGAACAAGTGGAACAGTCAGTCCAGGGCAGATGTAAAGACAAAATCAAGAGAAAATTGGCTAATTTTGTGGTAAAGGAAGTCATTCGATATTTGTTGAAAGTATATTTTTAAACTTTGGGAGCTGAAAAATTAAACCCTTCTAGTCCCGTCTGTAGCTGAGTTCCTATGTTCCTTTTAAAATTGACTTTTTAAGCAGCATTTGTGATGAAGTTATGTTTCTTACCCTAAATAGTTTAGTGAGTTTTTTGGGTATGAAGTAAATCTGGTTTATGTCATTTTTAATATTTGGCTAGGTTTTAAAATATTGTTTAAATATATATGTGAGAAAATGGAGATTGTTCTTTTCTGGTAAAGGTTTCACATTTATGTGATGAGTTTTCTGTACATCTTGCAGGTGCTGCATGGTGAACAATATTTGGAGATGTACAAACCACTGCCAACTTCAGGTAACAGTTTCAGAAATTCGCCTCCTCTTCTGACTTGCTGCAGTTCAGTGTTCTTCTGCTTTTATCATGAATCACAGAGTCGTACAGCACAGAAACAGGCCCTTCGGTCCCTCATGTCAATGTCGACCATTACCAACCTAATACTAATCCCATTTACCAGCACCTGGTTCATTCGTCAGAATCGTTCTTTTCAGTGAAGGCAGAGAAGCAGCACAGGGGTTTGATGAGAGCAGATGGAGAACTACTGTTTCCATTGGCAGAAGGGTCAGTAACCAGAATGTTAGGGTGCCCGATCAGAATTGCCAAGGTGTTTAATGAGGCCAGATTAGACTCCAGCAATTTTTCTATTTTGGCATAAATGTGAGGAAACTGTGCTTTCCTTCAGAGTAATTCCACAGACAAATTCGGGTTCTTTGCTATCAAAACAAGTTTTATTTATTACACAGTTTAAGTGTAACTAACAAAATGACAACAGTTTAACTCTTAACCACTGAACAATTTTTAAACATGAAAAGAAACAACTCTTAATTTGTGCTGTACGAGTGGAATCAGCTGCCGTCGGTGGTGGAGGCAAACTCAATAGGGTCTTTTAAGAGACTCCTGGATGAGTACATGGGACGTAATAGGATGGAGGGTTATAGGTAGGCCTAAAAGGTAGGGATATGTTCGGCACAACTTGTGGGGCCGAAGGGCCTGTTTTGTGCTGTAGTTTTTCTATTTTTTCTATGTTTCTTAATTTCTAACTTGTTACTATTCAGTTCCAATTAAGCAATATTTTTCTTATAGACTTCAACCCCACTTTAAAATATAGTTAGGAAATCCAAATACACTTGCTCTGACTTGGGTTAACAGCTTTGGAGCTTCCAGAGAGATTTTGTAGAGAGGTTGCTATCTTTAAACAGACCTCTCCAACAACTGAACTCAGAAAGCTGCTTTTCTGAGCTACAAAACTAGCTTCACCCATTTCTAATATCACATGACTATATGACCCTGTATACCTAACTCACCTTCCATTACATTAATCAAAAGAACACCTAAGGTGTTCTTTGATAAACAAAAGCTCATTAAGCCTTCTGCTAATAAACACTGCTAAAATGAGTAGTTATCCTGCTTTCCAGCATCTGTTTTATTCTTCCGGACAAACCGACTGTTTCTAACAAAACACTGAATCTTAAAGCAGTCCCCACTTAAACATAACATACATTAATAGCACAGTATCCTCACAAAAAGAAACAGATATAAGATAATTAGCTAAAGAACCAGAGGAGCAATTATTTTTTCTTTTTAGACAAGTTGTCAAAGTTCTACAATGGTGATTGTAACCGATTCAGTGTCAACTTTCTAAAGGCAACTGGATATACCTGAAAATGAGAAGATTTTCGGGGCTAATGGAAAAGAGCAGATGAGTGGATAATTGGATGGCTCTTTCAAAGAGCTGGAACAGCGAAAATGGGCTGAAAGGCTCCTTTGTGCTGTATCATTCTATGAAATCAGTTTTTCCTACAATGATTCCTGTGAGTGCACAGTGTGAAAACCTGAAACCAGAATTTCTGCAGATTACACTGAAAAGACCTAACAGAGGTTAGTTTTGCTTTGAGGAAACTATTGAAGTTAAATGTTACTAGTAAGAATTTGATTACAACAAATGGTATTATAGCCCAGCAGTTAATGTACAGGACTTGCAACCTAGTGGTTGTGAACCTGAGACCATAGCAAACTGTGAAATGGATTCAATAAATCATTTATTTTGTTGTCCAGTAGCAGGAAAAAAAAAGTAGCCATTAAAGCTTCTGGATTATTGTAAAAATTCAGCTGTGCTTCAGGACAGAGAGGCCATCACTTGGTCTGAGCTAATAATGGCAAACTTACAACAATAGCAACGATGACAACCTATATTTATATAATGTCTTTAATGTAATGCAATGCTCCAAGGTGCTTCAGAGGAGCACTATAAGACAGCATGGTACTGAGCTACAAGAGATATTGGTCAGATAACCAAAAGATTGATCAACGAGGTAGGTTTTAAGAAGTGTCTTTATGGAGGAAAATTAGGTAGGGAGGCGGAGAGGTGTACGGTCGGAATTCCAGAGCCTGGGGCCTAGTCAACTGAAAACATGGCTACCAATGGGATAAATAGTTATGTTTGGGAATGCACAAGAGGCCAGAATTAGCGAAGCACAGATATTTTGGAAGGCTGTGAGATTGGAGGAGATTACAGAGAAAGGGAGAAGCAAAGCCATGGAGGGATTTGAAAACAAAGATGAGAATTTTAAAAGCAAGGCATTGCTTGACAGGGAGTCAATTCAGATCAGCAAACACAGGAATCTGGGGAACAGGGCGTGAAGTTGGAAATGCAACTCAGGATCCAAGTGTGATATGGAACAGACTGGCTTCATCTCAGGCTGTTGTCAGGAAGAGGGATGGAGTGATATTTAGGGACCAAAATTTGGAACAGGGTCCAAAAACAAGTGTTTCATTCTTCCAGTCCACTGTGTGGTCGATTCTTAATGCTCCCCAGTAACTAAGGATTGACAGTAAATATTAGGAGTATAGCTGGAATATGTTGCACTTACTTTCTAGCTCTACATTAAAACGAACCACTTGCCAACTCCTGATTTGCTCCTCTACCTCACAAACTTAAGTTATACTCTTGGTTTTGGTGTCTTCGCCAGCCAATCTTTCTCACCCCATAGTGACCAGCAAACTCCCTTGGTATTGTGACTGGCATCTACAGCTTGTCAGCACGACACAAAAGAGATTGGCGGACCACTTTGCCGTATCATTTACTATGTGTAGCACCCACTGTATTAGCTTGCATGACAACTTGTGCACTCTTTAATTTCCTGGACAGTGTCTTTCCAAGTAAATTAGAAGATATTTTTAAGTGAAATGTCAACTGTCATTGAAGTGACAGATTACTTTAAAGTTTTGAAGCAAGTAATATCAGTGTAATTCTTCGGACGATTATAGTGAAAGCAAAAACATTCACTTTTGGTTATTTGTAACTTGTCCTTTATCTTCAGTTCTTGATTGCTTTGATGTCAAGAAGGTGGATGTCTCCCATGGGCTTGGAGTACTATCTGCTTTCTATAATGGCCCTCAGGAAGTGTTGGCTATAACTAATGTGGAATTTTCCTGATTTTAAAAAAAAATTTTGTTCTCTATTTGCAGGCTTCAGTTTCTAACCACTTTCCACTTTAGCAACTAAGCAAGTTTGATATTGAACCTACATTCATGCCCGTTCTATGACATTGACATCATTGCAGTAGATAGAGGCAAGAGTTTATTGAAAATGTACATCCTGCATTGGATTCAAGTGACATGGTAGTAATGTCATTGGTCTGGTAATCCAGAATGGCTCCAAGTGGAGAGGATCTCCAAGAAGATCGCGCATATCGACACTGGTAATCCAGAAGCCCAGGCTAATGCTCACAGTACTATCACAGTAGCTGATGGAACTTAAATTCAATTAATTAACAAAGTTCTATAATTAAAACTATGATTCTTGTAAAAACCCAAAATTCTGCATTAGTTGTACTCAACACTTCCTGGGGGCCATTATAGAAAGCAGATAGCACTCCAAGACCATGGGAGGCATCCACCTTCTTGGCTTCAAAGCAATCAAGAACTGAAGATAAAGGACAAGTTACAAATAACCATTCACTAATGTCCTTTAGGGAAGGAAAACTACTATCTTTACCTGGTCTGGCCTACATGAGATTCCAGACCCATGGCAATGTGGTTGACTCTTAATTGCTCTTGGGGCAATTAGGGACGAGCAACAAATGTCAGCGGCATCCACATCCCATGAATGAGTAAAAAAGAAAAAATCTATCAACAAGACCAGTCATTCACATTTATAACATTGTTTGCCTCCATTTATCTCCACAGATGAAAAGCTAATCCATACTGTTACTATCTAATCGCTGCACTCTCCCAAGTTGATCAACCTTCTTTCTTCCACTATCCATCAACTGGTTTCCATTCCATGTCTTCACTGACACCCAAATTCTGCACACTTATCACCATTGCCCTTAGTAAACTTTCCTGGGGGTTGCTGTGTCCCCTAAAACTAAGGCCGTGATTCTCCCACATTGGACCCAAGTGCACACGCGGAAAACCTGGAGGATTCTTCCATCTGATGGATGCCATTTATGCATCGTTGACAACCTGCTGGTTGTCAATCTCTGCACTCGGACATCCACCCCCCTCCCCCCCCCCCCCCCTCAAATGTAGTGGTGCCCCACCCCCCTGCCCACACACTGACCAGGGAAGCACCACCAATCCCCAATCCCTCACCAAGAGGGGCATCTTACCCCCTCCCCCAATGCAGGCATGAGGTTGATCTGACCAACTTCCCCCCCCCTCATACCCTCAAAGCAACCTCCTACACCTGCCATTCAGACCCTCCACTCAGCTCAACTTCTTTTCCAGGCCCACCACAGCCCCCCTTCCCCCTCAGACCTTCCACTCAGCTTCCCTTCATACCTCACATCTTGGCAGTGCCAACAGTGCAGTCACTGTTCCCTGACCTGGCACTTTGGGCCTCGAGGGAGCTCGAGAATATAAGAACTAGGAACAGGAGTAGGCCATCTGGCCCCTTGAGCCTGCTCTGCCTTTCACTAAGATCATGGCTGATCTTTGCGTGGACCAGCTCCACTTACATGCCTGCTCACCATAACCCTTAATTCCTTTACTGTTCAAAAATGTATCTATCCGTGCCTTAAAAACATTCAATGAAGTAGCCTCAACTGCTTCACTGGGCAGGGAATTCCACAGATTCACAACCCTCTGTGTGAAGAAGTTCCTCCTCAACTCAGTCCTAAATCTGCTTCCCCTTATTTTGAGGCCTTGCCCCCTAGTTCTAGTTTCACCCGCCAGTGGAAACAACTTCCCTGCTTCTATCTTATCAGTTCCCTTTATAATCTTATATGTTTCTATAAGATCTCCCCTCATTCTTTTGAATTCCAATGAGTATAGCCCCAGTCTACTCAGCCTCTCCTCATAAGCCAACCCTCTCAACTCCAGAATCAACCTAGCGAACCTCCTCTGCACCTCGTCCAGTGCCCGTATGTCCTTTCTCGAGTAAGGAGACTAAAACTGTACACAGTACTCCCAAGTGTGGCCTCAACAGCACCTTATACAGCTGCAATATAAGCTCGCTGTTTTTAAACTCCATCCCTCTAGCAATGAAGGACAAAATTCCATTTGCCTTCTTAATTACCTGCTGCACCTGCAAACCAACTCCTTGTGATTCTTGCACAAGGACACCCAGGTCCCTCTGCACAGCAGCATGCTGCAATTTTTTACCATTTAAATAATAGTCCATTTTGCTGTTATTCCTACCAAAATGGATGATCTCACATTTACCAACATTGTACTCCATCTGCCAGACCCTTGCCCACTCACTTAGACTATCTATATCCCTTTGCAGACTTTCAGCATCCTCTGCACACTTTGCTCTGCCACTTATCTTAGTAAGAACTCTCACAGCACCAGGTTAAAGTCCAACAGGTTTATTTGGCAGCACAAGCTTTCGGAAAGCTTGTGCTGCCAAATAAACCTGTTGGACTTTAACCTGGTGTTGTGAGATTTCTTACTGTGCTTACCCCAGTCCAACGCCGGCATCTCCACATCATGGCTACTCATCTTAGTGTCATCTGCGAATTTTGACACACTGCACTTGGTCCCCAACTCCAAATCATCTATGTAAATCGTAAACAATTGCGGTCTGAACACTGATCCCTGAGGCACACCACTCGCCACTGATTGCCAACCAGAAAAACACCCGTTTACCCCCACTCTTTGCTTTCTGTTAGTTAACCAATCCTCTATCCATGCTAATACATTACCCGTAACACTGTGCACCTTTATCTTATGCAGCAGTCTTTGGTGCGGCACCTTGTCAAATGCCTTCTGGAAATCCAGATATACCACATCCATAGGTTCCCCATTGTCCACTGCACATGTAATGTTCTCAAAGAATTCCACCAAATTAGTCAAACATGACCTACCCTTCATGAACCCATGCTGCGTCTTAACAGTGGGACAATTTATATCCAGATGTCTCGCTATTTCTTCCTCGATGATAGATTCAAACATTTTCCCTGCTACAAAAGTTAAGCTAACCAGCCTATAGTTACCCGCCTTTTGTCTACCTCCTTTTCTAAACAGTGGCGTCACATTTGCTGTTTTCCAATCTGCGGGAAGCACCCCAGAGTCCAGAGAATTTTGGTAAATTACCACTAGTGCATTTGCTATTTCTCCCACCATCTCTTTTAGTACCCTGGGATGCATTCCATCATGGCCAGGAGACTTGTCTACCTTTAGCCCCATTAGCTTGCCCAATACTGCCTCTTTCGTGAGAAGGTTGGTCCAGTGGCCATTTGCCCCTCTGCTGCTGCCAGGCTACAGAGGAAGGGTCCTGAGGTTGGGTGGATTCACGCTGGGGGCAAGGGGGCTGACCCCATCACTCTCTGCCAGGATGGGAGTGTCGTGGCCCCTTCTAGTCCCGACAGACTTGAAGATCATCCCTGGCATGGTGATTTTGGGCAGACTTTGTGATCAGTATCCTGCCTGTCAGTTGTGCAAATTTCAAAGTGACCAGAACACTTTAATGTCCGGGGCGGCATGGTGGTTAGCACTGCTACTTCACAGCAACAGTGACCCATATTCAATTCTGGCCTTGTGTGACTGTCTCCGTGGAGTTTGTACATTCCTCCCTCTGTCTGAGTGGGTTTCCCCCGGGTGCTCTGGTTTCCTCCTACTGGCCAAAGATATGCAAGTTAGGAGATTGACAGTGCTAAATTGCCCCAAGATGTGTAGGTTCGGGGTATTAGTAGGGTAAACGCATGGGGTTACAGGGATAGGGCAGGGAGTTGGCCTGGGTAAGATGCTCTGTCAGAGAGTCAGTGTAGACTCCTTCTGCATGGGAGGGATTCTATGATTCTGTCTGCCAGAAGTTTTAAATCATTGCAGCAGTCCATTCTACAACAGAGATTTTCCTTTCTCCCTGTCAGAAGCTGCAGTAACAGCAAACCCCATTCAAGTCTTCTGAGGAAGAGGACATGTCAGTTTCGCCTGGGGGGCAAGGAGGGGGATTCCAATCTGCACAGCATTATACTCAGCTCCAATGTATGCACACAGCTTTGATTTGAAGTTGCTTTGGCTTCCCCAGCAAGTTGAAATAATTGTAGCCCCCTCCATTGCATTTGAAGCCTTTGATCTGCAACAAGTTCAGTGTGCAGTGCCTTGCAAAAGATTCAACTGGCGGCTCAATGGGTTTCTATCATCTTCCAGCCACCTGTGTTTATTTTTATTTCACTTCATGGTTGAATGCACCTCATTGATCCTGACCATAATGTTGATAGAGTCTAAACTTGATAGATTGTGGGTAGCACTTTTATTCTTTCATTCCGTAGACTCCCCAGACAATTTGACTCCAAAAACCTAATTTAATTGCCACATGCACAGCTTTCCTTACCCACACAGAATATATGCATAAACACAAAGAATCTATACATATTATTACATTAAGATAGAAACATAATTGTGGAAATATATTAAATGTTGGTGAGAAGTGCTTACTTGGCAAAGTTATGTAATTTCTGATGTAAAATGAGACTTTTTCCAAAAATACAGATTAGTTAGGGAGAAACAAAAAAAACTAATCACTTACGAGTAATCATGTTTGTCTATTTGTTAGGAACCCTGAAGTCTGAGGGTACTATTGCTGATATTTTTGATAAAGGATCTGGTGCTGTTATACTTCTTGATGGTAAGTTTTAATGTAAAAATAAACTCAACTTTAGGTTTCACAATGAATGTTTGATGGGATTATCTATTTGGAGTAGCCTTGTGCTCCTCTTCAATCTTTGGCTCTTATTTTCTTTTTGCCTTCCGTTACTCTATTGAATTTGAGCAAAGAATTTGCTTTATTGAGAATGGATCAATTTAAGCAATTGACAACTCATTTGTTTGGTTTCTATATTTCAAAATGCCCAACCATAAAGTCCACTTGTATTAAGGAGGATTTTGGATGAAAATGATATGCTTGAAATGCTTCCAATTTAAACTCCATCATTTTGCTTAAAAAGCATAGATGTGAAATACATATTCAGTCCTACAACTTGAAAGCATAATCAAGTCATTGCAAGATGCTACAGCTTTTTACCTTGTACTCTTGAGACTTGGAGGCATATTGGATGGATGGTGAGGGTCAAGGAATATCCAATCATCAAATCAAACGCTCATTTTCTGAGTGCCTCAGTCATATGGCCATCCATTCAAGTTGAGTTCTGAAAAGACATGTACAGATAAACTTTGCCTGTACTGACTAAATCTATAACTAACTCTAGGTCTACTTCCCTTTCAGTTCATACCTACAATGAGAAAGACTTGCTCTGCTATAACCAATTTTCTATATTTGTTGTGGGAGCTGGAGGCTTTGGAGGAAAAAGGACATCTGATAAAGTTAAGGTAAATGTCACTATACACATGCCTGAGGCTATTTTTCAGATTACTTGTGTCATGTTCATGCCAGTAGGACACAATTATTTCCTCTGAGCAAGATGAAGGTGTTTAATTTAGAATTGGCTATTCTCTCAGGACATTAGATATTTATACCACAATTAATAAACTCAAAAGTTTTAAAACTTGTAATAGTTATTAAATTGCAATGTGTTACATTTTGCTCATTTAATTTCTGGTGACATTCTACAGTATTGAGCTGTAATAAGTATTAAAGCATAATAATATGCTTTAATACTAGCATATTAGTGTAAAATAGTATTTCTGTCCCATTTTATATGCTTGTTTTTTTTTGCAGTTAGAATCTAATATTAAGCTTATGTTCACTGAATATCCAGCTCTACTCAATGCCTCTTTACCTCTCCATTGACAGGTTGCTTGTCTCGTATCTGGCCCTGGATGAGTGCCATTTCCTCCAATGAAATGTATTAGGACAAACAAAGCCATTGCTTTTGGCTCCTGTCACAACTCCATAATTATCAATTTCTTAGCCTGTCTCAGGTCGAAGAGATGGCCTGTCTCAGACTGAACAGCAGTGTGTTTGCAACTTCAGTATCTTGTTTGTCCCTGAGCAGAGCTTCAACAGGATATTTCTGACAAATATCCTGTTGAAATATCTCTATCTGTGTCTCATCTGCTGAAAACCTTATCTGTGACTGGAATTTCCTCCAGGCAGGAACACCCGCGACGGAGGTGATGAGCTATTGGGCGCTGGTGCGATCTTCTGGTCCTACTAAAGTCAACGGCAATTTTCATGGCTCGCTTGACGGACTGGAAGATCTTCCCAGCGGGAAGGGCTGGAAAATTCCGGTCTATGTTTTTGTTACCTCCAGACTTAACTGTTCTGATGGCTGACCTCCCTCCTATTTTTCAATCTTCAAGATCAATCAAAACTCTGCCGCCGATACACTAGCTCACGCTTAATCCTATTCATCCATCACCTTGGTGCTCTTAGTTCATAATTCTTCAAATCCCTCTGTGGCCTTGCTCGTATCTATTTCTGTAAGTTTCTTCACCCCTGCAATAACAAAAATACAAACGCAAATAACATCCCAGAAATAATTGTGAATTGGGAGGTAAAAGGGAGAGATTTAAACAATTGCAATCACTAGGAAAAGGGTACTAAGAAAATGATTAGAACCAAAAGCTAACAAGTCCCCTGGTCCTGATGGACTACTTTAAGGTCTATAGGATGAAGTGGCTGCTGAGATGGTAGATGCATTGGTTTTAATTTTCCAAAATTCCCTTGATCTGGAAAAATCCCATCAGATTGGAAAATAACAAATGTTACTCCTCTGTTCAAGAAAGGCAGGGGATGGAAAGCAGGAAACTACTTACCAGTTGGCTTAACAATGAGGGAAATTAGGAATGTATAAGTAAGGAGGTTTAGGGAGCTTTTAGAAAATCTCAATGAAATCAGGCTGAGTCGACATGGTTTTGTGCCAGGGAAATCGTGCTCAACCATGAACTCTCTTCCTGAAAAGGTGGAACATTTTGAAGGCAGAGGTGGATAGATTCTTGATAAGCAAGGGGGTGATAGATTATTTGGGGTAGGCGAGATGCAGATTTGATGTTACCATCAGATCACCCATGATCTTATTAAATAACAGAGCAGGCTTGAGGGGCAAAATGATCTATTCCTGCTCCTTGTTCATATGCATGATTTATTAGAGTTCTTTGAGGAAGTAACAAGCAACATGGATAAAGGGGAATCTGTGGATGTGCTGTACCTAGATTTCCAGAATATGTAACACGATACCACACCAATGATTATTGCGCAAAATAAAGGCTCATGGTGTAGGGGATAATAACATATTAGTATGAATAGAAGATTGTGTAGCTAACAAGCAGAGTGCAGAGGTAAATGGGTTATTTTCAGGTTGGCAAGGTGTGATGATTGCACACAGGGATCAATGATGGGCCTTAGCTATTTACAACTTATATCAGTGATTTAGGCAAAGGGACTGAATGTATGCTTGCTAAATTTGCTAATGACGTAAAGATAGCTCGGAAAGTAAATTGTTAAGTGGACATAAGGAAGCTGCAAATTGACTTGGGTTAAGTGAGGTTAAAAATAGGTTTAAAATTTTGCAAATGGATTATAAATAATATGGGAAAATATGAACTTGTCCACTTTGGCAGAAATAATGGAAAAGCAGCATATTACTAAAATGAAGAGAGATTGCAGAACTCTGAGGTACAAAGGCATCTAGGTGTCCTGGTACATGAATCACAGAAGGTTAGTATGCAGCTACAGCAAGTGATGAGGAAGGCTAATGGAATGTTTTTTTTATTGCAAAGCAAATGGAATATAAAAGTTGTGACGTTTTGCTGCAGTTTTACTGAGCATTAATGAGACCTGCATTTAGAGTACTGTGTACAGTTTTGGTCTCCTTATTTAAGAAATGATATAAATGTGTTAGAAGCAGTTCAGAGAAGTTTTATTCAACTGATCTCTGGGATGAGGGGGTTATCTTATGATGCAAGATGGGTTGGCTGGGCCTGTGTCCACTGAAAGTTAGAAAAATGACAAGTGATCATATTGAAACATAGAGTCATAGAGATTTACAGCATGGAAACAGGCCCTTCGCCTTTTTTTTTAACCCCTAAGCGAGTCCCAGTTGCCCGCGTTTGGTCCATATCTCTCTATATCCATCTTACCCATGTAACTGTCTAAATGCTTTTTAAAAGACAAAATTGTACTCACCCCGACTACTACCTCTGGCAGCTTGTTCCAGATACTCACCACCCTGTGTGTGAAAAAATTGCCCCTCTGGACCCTTTTGTATCTCTCCCCTCTCACCTTTAACCTATGCCCTCTAATTTTAGACTCCCCTACCTTTGGGAAAAGATATTGACTAGCTGATCTCTGCCCCTCATTATTTTATAGACCTCAATAAAATCACCCCTCAGCCTCTTACGCTTCAGAAAGAAGTCCCAGTCTATCTAGCCTCTCCTTATACCTCAAACCATCAAGCCCTGGTAGCATCCTAATAAATCTTTTCTGCACTCTTTCTAGTTTAATAATATCCTTTCTATAATAGGGTGACCAGAACTGTACACAGTATTCCAAGTGTGGCCTTATCAATGTCTTGTACAACTTCAACAAGATGTCCCAACTCCTGTATTCAATGTTCTGACGAATGAAACCAAGCATGCTGAATGCCTTCTTCACCACCTTGTCCACCTGTGACTCAATTTTCAAGGAGCTATGAACCTGTACTCCTCAATCTTTGTTCTATAACTCTCCCCAACGCCCTACCATTAACTGAATAAGTCCTGCCCTGGTTCGATCGACCAAAATGCATCACCTCGCATTTACCTAAATTAAACTCCGTCTGCCATTCGCTACCCATTGGCCCAATTGATCAAGATCCCGTTGCAATTCTAGATAACCATCTTCATTGTCCACTATGCCACCAATCTTGGTGTCACCTGCAAACTTAGTAACCATGCCTACTAAATTCTCATCCAAATCATTCATATAAATGAGAAATAACAGTGAACCCAGCACCGATCCCTGAGGAACACCGCTGGTCACAAACCTCCAGTTTGAAAAACAGCCCTCTAAAAGCACCCTCTGTTTTCTGTCATCAAGCCAATTTTGTATCCATTTGGTTACCTCACCATGGATCTTGTGAGATTTAACCTTATGCAACAACCTACCATGCGGTACCTTGTCAAAGGCCTTGCTAAAGTCCATGTAGACAACATCAACTGCACTGCCCTCATCTACCTTCTTGGTTACCCCTTCAAAAAACTCAATCAAATTTGTGAGACATGATTTTCCACTCACAAAGCCATGCTGACTGAAACATATAAGATCCTGAGGGGACTTAACATGGTGGATGGTGGAAACATGTTTCCTCTTGTTGAAAAGGTTAGAATCAGGGGACACAGGTTAAAAATAAAGATTCTCCCATTTAAGATAGTGATGATGAAAATTTTATTTCTGAGTATCATGAGTCTTTGGCACTAAATTGATGGCAGGGTCATTGAATATTGTTAAGGCAAAATTAGATGGATTCTTGACTAACAAGGGAATCAAAGGTTGTTGGGGGTGCATGTAATGTGGAGATGAGGCAACTATCAGATCAACTATGATCTTAATGGGCCAAATGGCTTGCTCCTATACCTATCCTATATGTAGGTACAACATTCTGTATTTATGTATTTTTCCAATACCTTTTGTGCATCTCCCACTAATGTTCCTTTCCCACTGAGGCCATGTCTTCAGCTGTTTAGGCTTCAAGCTCTAGAATTTCCTAAACCTCTCAATCTTTTGTGCTCCTCATAAAATTTTCTTTGAGCAAGTGGTGGTCTTTTTGGACCTTATGACAATTTTGTCTGAATACATTCTTAAGTAACGTCTTAGAATGTTTCACTATGTTTAAGGTAACATATGCATGCATCATGTTGCCATAAATAGAATTTTCAGTGAAAGCCAGTGAATGTGGAATTTAAACTGTGAGTAAGATCTATATAACTTTTTGTTTGTGAATTACTCATTCTTCCTTAGTGTGATAAACATGTATTTATTGGTTTGCTGCTGAGCATTCTATGTGAATGTACTCGCTTAATTTTGAGAATGTTAAGATAATTTTTGTTTTCTCCAGGTTACAAAGGATCCTCCCAACAGACCACCAGATGCCATCATGAGCGATGTAACAAGTGTGGATCAGGTATAAAGGGACTTGTAATGTGCCTGATTATTAAGTCTTTAACAATGTGTGAGTCTGCATGAGTTTACTTTGACAAGAAAATTAACTTCTAAACTTAAGTAGAATGAATTAAAAATGCTCAAATTGTTTTTATGATGAACACCAGTATGCATTTCTATTCAAAAATAAATAATGGGTGAGATTCTCCGGTCGTGCATGCTGCAACACCAGAAAGTGGTCTTCCTTATACAAAGTCTTAGGAGGGCAAAAGGGGGCCATGAAATGTCCTTGGCAGGCAGGCTTAAGGAGAATCCCAAGGCATTTTATGCATATATAAGGAGGAAGAAGGTAGCTAAGGAAAGGGTAGGTCCACTCAAGCACAGTGGAGGAAATTTATGTGTGGAGCCAGATGAAGTGGGTGAGGTCCTTAACGAGTTCTTTGCATCCCCCAAAGGAGAAGGATGTGGTGGATGGTAAGTGTAGAAAGGAGGATGTTGACATTCTAGGACATGTTGAGATAAAACGAGAGGAGGTATTGGAGGTTTTGAAAAACATTAAGGTGGACAAGTCCCCAGGGCCATATAGGGTCTATCCCAGAATACTGAGAGGCAGGGAAGAAATTGTTGAGGCCTTGGCCAAAATCTTTGTATCCTCTTTAGCCATGATTGATGTATCAGAGATCGGAGAGTAGCTAACATTGTCCTCTGTTTACGAAGGGCAGAAGAGACAATCCAGGAAATTACAGGCCTGTGAGCCTTACATTAGTGGTGGGGAAATTATTGGAGAAGATTCTTAGGGACAAGATGTGCTCACATCTGGAAAAGAATAGGCTTATTACCAATGGGCAACATGATTTTGTGACGGGGAGGTCATGTCTCACAAACTTGATTGCGTTCTTTGAAGAAGTGACAAGAAAAATTGACCAGGGTAGGGCAGTGGATGTTATATACATGGACTTAAGTAAAGTTTTTGATAAGGTTCCTCATGGCAGGCTGATACAGATCCGAGGTGAGCTGGTAAGATGAATACCAAATTGGCTTGGGTATAGAAAGCAGAGAGTAGCAGTGGAAGGGTATTTTTCTAACTGAAGGCCTGTGACAAGCGGTGTTCCACAAGGTACAGTGCTGGGCCTCTGTTGTTTGTAATATATATATAAATGATTTGGAAGAAAATGTAGATTGTCTGATGAGTAAATTTGCAGATGATATAAGAATTGGCGGAGTAGCGGATAGTGAGGAGGATTATCAGAGGATACAGCAGGATTTAAATAGGCTGGAGACCTGGGCTAAAAAATGGCAGATGGAATTTAACCCAGACAAATGTGAGGTGATTGAATTTGGAAGGTCTACTGCAGAAGGAAAGTATACAGTAAATGGTAGAGTCCTTAGAAATATTAGCATACAGCGGGATCTAGGCGTGCAGATCCACAGTTCTCTGAAGATGGCAACTCCAGTTGGTCAAGAAGGTGTATGGCATGCTGGCCTTCATCGGTTGGGGCATTGAGTATAGGAATTGGAAAGTCATGTTACAGCTGCATAAGACTTTGGTTAGGCTGCATTTGAAGTATTGTGTACAATTCTGGTCACCGCACCACCGGAAGGATATTGATGCATTGGAAAGGGTGCAGAAGAGGCTTACCAAGATGTTGCCTGGTTTAAAGGATATGGACTATGAAGAAAGGTTGAAAAAACTTGGATTATTTTTATTGGAACGTCAGAGGATGAGGGAGGACCTGATAGATGTTTACAAGATTATGACAAGCTTGGATAGAGTGGCTAGTCAGAGTCTTTTTCCCAGGGTCAAAGGGTCAATTACTGAGGGCTGTAGGTTGAAAGTGAGAGAGGGGAAAGTTTAAAAGAGATGTAAAGGACATGTTTTTCTCACAGAGGGTGGTGAATGCCTGAAACGCGCTGCCGGAAGAGGTGGTGGAAGCAGATTCTATGGCAATGTTCAAGAAGTATCTGGATAGATACATGAATAGGCAGGGAATAGAGGGATATGGACCACATGGAGGCAAGAAAAGATTAGATTAGAGAGGCATCTGTGTCAGCACAGACCTGGTGGGCCAAAGGGCCTGTTCCTGTGATATACTGTTCTTTATTCTTTCAGTGTATGACCGTGTTTTAATCCAGCACATCTTGACCTGCAATTCATTAATGACCCAAAAATGTAAAGGAAGTAGAAAGTGGACTATTCCTGGGGGGGACAGTATACATAAAATGGTGCAGTGTAATGTGATCTGGAAGTTCGAAAAACTCAAGACTGTGTGGAATTCTCTCATAACCCCCACCAGCATGTTTGATGGCAGGCACGGCAGGAGAATATGACAGGAGGCCCAGAAATAGGTTCCATGCCAGTGTGAATTTACCACAGGATCTTCAGTTGATGCATGCCATGGTTGGTCGGAAACCTGCCAAAGGCCTATCGGTATTACCACAGATGCAGGATGCAAATTGAAACCCGATCCTCACGCCTGATTCTCCATGGTTTTGACAGGAAAGCACACCGATGTGAAACATGTTTGAAACAAGGTGGCGTGCAGATGTCAGGGCTCATTCGGAACAATGCCTGGAGCTGCCTCGAGTTCAGCCTGAAGGCCGCTCGCAATCCTGGGCCCTGGAACGCCACAGTTGTGGGTCGGGGGAGCATCTCCTGTTGCACCTGCCAGATTAGTTGTCTTGAGGGTATCCATTTTCCAGCCTTAAAAAATTCCAGGAGATCTGTGTTCGTTTGCAGGAGGTCCATCTTCTGATCCCAGTGTGCTCCCGGAAATCTATCTTCATCTTCAGGAGGTTCACCACCTTTCTCCAATGGTGGGTCAGGGATGTTGGATGCCTTCCCAACCTGGACAATATGGTGGTCTTCATACCATCCAGGCCTGCCCTGCCACTGAATACAGCATAAAACACCCAGGCATATAATTGATGAGGTCGTGACTAGAAGATTTGCGTGTTTTCCGCTGGCTGCCGAAATGGGAAACACGCCATACTCCCACATTCACTACAGCACTTAGTCTCAAAATGAGAGAATTCCTCCATATGAATCAGATACACCATTTTAAAAGGACTAAATTAATGAAATAGGTGAACAACTAAAGCAGGTAAATTGCTGGGGGCGGTGTGGGAGGGGTAGATTTCAACATTTCAGTGGAAGGTGTGAGAAACATTTAAAGATTTGTATTTCCTCAAAGGTTTTCCTGATTGGCTCCATGGCTATGGTAACAGATTAGTGAAAACCCTAGATAGTGGTAGTAAACTATGATTTTTGTTCATTTTCTACCGACCTGCGGCATTATGGGCCACCAGTTAACTGCAAGTGCTGGGCTTTACACAGCTTTCTGGCATATAAGTGATCCAAACATTTTAATTGCCCACTCATGTGATCGTCCCTTGTTCCAGGGATTTTGTTGATGCTGTGGCAGCCTAGTAGAGAATCCCAGAGGAATGTTCTGGCTGACGTTGGGCATATGGAATAAATGCATTCTCAAAACCAGCAAGCTCTGGCTAAATAGATTAACACACAAATGGAAAGTGAGATTAACACAAAAGGGCAGCCTGAGAACAGGGAAATCTGTAAGAAAAAAAGCACAAAGAGGCTTGAAACTGAGGATGAACATAAAATATGAAGCATTCTGCATATGTACTTGCTTCAAGTATTCGCAAGGGAAGACTTGAGTAATTTGCACTTTCCATGCAAAGATATTCTAAATTAAAGTAACAGATTTAATCAATATTTTGGACTTTGTTGTGTTTCTCATTTTGGACAGCTATTTACATATTTATTTTGGAAGCAGCTATCACTGTTCTCGGGAGACACAATCATACATTGGAAAAATTGTCATTCCATTTTTGAACAAACGGGTGAAAAGGCAGTTTTAACCATTAAAGGTTTCCCAGCAACCATATATATAAAAACTGTCATTGGTTCTTTTCAAGAGGACCTACCTGAAAGCAAATAACTTCTAAATGACTTCAATAAGGCACAGCCCTTGCACTTTGCGGTTCCAAAGATATGTGCCAATTTGCATTGTTTCACTAAGGTGCAGACTTGTGAATTGTATGCTCCAATAACTCTTCCCCATAGCATGTGTCCTTTGTTTTACTGTCGACAGCACTACAATAAACCTGTTGCTAGAATCACAGAATCCCTGCAGTACAGAAGGAAGCTATTCAGCCCATCGAGCCTGCACTGACAACATTCACCCTATTCCCGTAACCCCACACATTTACCCTGCTAATCCCCCGACTCTGGGGTCAACACTAGGGTTAATTTAGCATGGTCACTCAATCTAATGTTTTTGGATTGTGGGAGGAAACCGAAGTACCCGGAGGAACCCACGCAGACACGGGGAGAAAGTGCAAACTCCATACAGACAGTGGCCGAGGCCGGAATTGAACCTGGGTCCCTGGCGCTGTGAGGCAGCAGTGCTACCACTGTGCCAATGTGCCGCCACTAATAAGCCCCTGATCAGTAATGTTTTATTTGTACAGCATCAAATTCTGTAGGCTGTTCATTCTAACTGTTAGGGAGCAGTATTCGTTTGTTTATAGTGGATGATGGAGGCGATCTTGAGTATATGCTTGCTGTCCGAGTGAATGCCAGCGGGGCTCAAGATCCAGAAGTTGCAGATCTCTGCTGGCAAGATCGCAACATCAAATCTTCCCCACCCCTCGCCGGCTGCATCATCAGGCTCACACCCATTACAGGTGTGAACCTGATTCATATGCATTTAAACAAATTTCAATATGATTAACATGCCTCCCCCACCAGATATTGAGCCCTCCCCCATCAGTGGTGTTTACAACAGGCTCACCCAAAGGTGAACATATCGTGGGGATCCCCCCAAGGGCATAAAAGTGAGTGCAGCCCCCAGGGGAGAGGGTCATAGCTAGGCAGTGTCCTGGAAATGCCTCCGGCACTGCTCCTTGACACAGGTTGGCACTACCAGATTACCACCATGCCCATGCTGACTTGGCAGTGCCAACCTGTGCCAAGGGGCAGAACCCAGTAGGAGCCTCATTGTGGGAATTCATTTACATATATATACAGTGGTGGCTGAGTGTGAACAGAGGAGCAGGCGATGCCTGTGATGGCTGTTGGTGGGGGGGGGGGGAGTCAGTTGGGGGGGGCGGAAGGAGAGAAGTGCCGGCTCTGGTCAGGGGTGTGGAGAGGAGCCCCCGAGATCTTTCGGGTGGGCTGGTGAGGAAGTTAATTGCCCTTCAAAAATGCTGCCCCGATCTCCGTGCAGCCTGGCTTTGCCAGCATGTTGAAGCACTGCCCCTGTGTGACAATGTGAAACATGGCTCCTTGATTTTCTAAATTTTCAATGTCTAGTGGCCCTGTTAGCTGCAAATTCCATAATGGCAGCTAAATATCTAGAGCTGCCAAAAATGGGACTTGTGCCAGCGGGGAAATCTCAGTTTGAGACCTTCCCCGCAGTGACCTGATTGCAGCACATTAACATATTTGAACATATTATTAAAGAGTTTCATGCTGTAGCATCTGACGACAGCGCATCCCACCCTCCCCCCAAGTGGGGTGACCTTATGCCAGCGTGAATCTCTAGTCGTAATGATGACACCGGGGCTGCGGAGATGCCTGCAGACCCATGGGTTTGAGAGACAAGGCTGGGCATTGCTCTTGGTGCCCACATAGTGCCAAGGGTCACATTGGGGGACTCTGACACAGAGGGGGAGGTTACCCTCCTCTATTTGGGGGTGGGGGCAGGTTCCCATTCTGCGTATGAGGGTTGGGAGTCAGCTGTGTTCCCATTTTCCATTTCGTGGGGGTTCCCAAACTCGGTGGGGAAACAGGGTGTCCTGATGTCCGTATTGGGGTTGGGGGTGGGTATGCCGATGTCCCTGGGGGTTGAACCTTAATCTCAGAATCTGTGTTGCCAGTGTGTTTAGGTCCCTTCCCTCCAGCTGGCTGTGAGATTCTTGCTAGCATATTGAAATTTGCAGAGTGCTGTTAAATCTGTCGAGAAAAGGTGTCTGTAAAGCCAGTGCGTTTCACACAGCCTTTTTCACCTCATCTAGCACTCTGTGCAATTTTGTGAAAAGTGCACCCAACCTGTATATCATTTATCGCATGGTATGTACAAAACATCCCTCGATTCACCTCTAGTCCTAATAACTTTTCATATATATCAAACTTTGCATTTCACATGCATCAAACTTTAAGTCACCTAATACAACAGCAAAATACTGCAGATGTTGGAAATTTGAAAATAGAAACTGGTGAAAATACTCAGCAGATCTGGAACCACCTGCAGAGAGAGAAACGGTTGACATTTCAGATTGATGCCCTTTCATTAGAAAAGGTTGAATAAGGTTTTTATTTTGATTCAGCAATGCTGCTAAAGTTCTCAGAAGGTTGCTACACAAGAGGGCTGATTCTGTATGCCCAGTGGGTAACAGCACTCAGAAAATAATTTGCAGGAAATTGTGGGTGCACATCTGGAGATTTTCTTCCCATTAGAATTAATAGCAAGTAAATCATGGATTGTGAGCCAATGAGTTTTCAGGGCCTACAGTCACTTTTCCATTGGGTATGTGGAATCAGCCCATAACCTTCAAATTCTCTCCTTCAAAAACTTTGTGTTAATGTGCAATGCGTGAATGATCTTGATGCTAAATTTTCAGTTTTGGAAACTGGTAGAATTTTTTTTTAATTGTAGCGCTTTGTAACATTTAGTTGCTAACTTTGATTGTTAAAATACATTTATTTCATAAACAGTTATGTGAACTTCATTGTGTGTTGATCAATGATTTAATTGTATTGATAAATTATTGCTCAAAAAATGCATTTTGTCAAAGCTTTTTGCCTTGCACTCATCAGGACAATCGCAAGAATACCAATGCCATATCAATGTGATTGTTCTGTTGAATACAAGGCAAAAATGTCTTTTTTCAGCATTGCTCAAGTTCTGTACTAATAAATGGCTATTTATAACTTAGGAAAATGTCCAAAGTTCTGAAAAAGAATCAGTGAGAAACGAGGAGAAAAAGGGTCCGTTTTAACATGGTTTCATAGTAAGGTTTGAGAACTTAACTGACGTGGTAGACAATTTTAGCCACTTCCATGCAAATTGAAATAAAATACTCAGCTTAAAGATAAAGTGCTGACCATTGGCAGAATTCTATTTTCTGGGTTGCATGTGTGTAATTTAAAGTATAAATATTACCAGGTTTAATTGATTTTAGAAAGTGAGTTGAATTTTTTTTTCTGCGTAGCTGTATGTGTGATCAACATTTATAAAAATGTCTACAATTATCTGTTAACTTAAAGTAAGGATATGTTTCCGCATGTTACAGGCTGCTTTGTATCGACTGAGTGGAGACAGGAACCCCTTGCATATTGAACCAAATTTTGCTGCTTTCGGAGGTAATTGATTGGTAAATTAAAATGGGTAATATTTTTATCAAAATAAATGTTTTGTTTACTAATTTTATTACTTGTGTATTTGAGAGGTAGAGAATTATGATAAAATTACAATAATTTATTAATAGGATTCCCATATTCCTGTTGTTATTTGATCATATTCTTTACCTACCCAGTCATAGCCATAGAACCTGAAATGGCTTTTCTTCCTGTTCTTGCCATCCTCCAAGGAACAATCCTTAGCCCCCTCTGCTTTCTTATCTGTTTGCTGCACCTGGGCCAGCATCATCCAAAAAGACAACGATGGTTTCTGTTGTACACAGATGTGACCCAGCTCTAGCTCAACACCACCTCTCCTGACTGTTGCATTGTTTCTAAATCATTCAACTTCTTACCTGACACCCAGTAATGGATGAGCAGAAATCTCTAATTAATTATCAGGAAGACCAAAGCCATTCCCTTCAGTCTCTGCTACAGAACCGCTACTTCCTCGCCACCCCACTCCTCTGTTCCTGGCAACCGCCTGAGACTGAATCAGGCTGTTCGCAACCTTCAAGTCATATTTGATCCTGAGATGAGTTTCCAACCACACATCACAGTATTACTAAGACCACTTATTTATTTCCACCTCTATAAGTCTCTTTGTTTCTGGTATCCCCACAATGTTAGGTAGGGAATTCTAGGATTCTAACCCAGGATTGATGAAGGAATGGTGATGCATGCCCAGATTTGGATGGTGCATGATATTTTGCTACTACGATACTCCCTGCTCCAGGTTAACACAGACCGCTTCATTAGTGGAGGAGTTTGTTAATGGGGCTGAACACCAGAATTATCAATAAACAGCCATTTTTCTGACCTTATGATGAAGCAGAAGTTATTGAACCAGCTGAAATGGTTTAACTGAAGATATTACCATGTGGAATCCCTGCAGCAATTTTCTGTGTCTCTGATGATTGCTTTTGAACAACCACAATTACCTTACTATGTATCGAATATGTTTCCAACCACTGGTTGAGCTTTTGAATGATTTTAGTTTTGTGAGGGCTCCTAGCCACCGTGCTGAAATGAGTGCTGCCATGGTATTGAGGGCAACTATTCTCACCTTTTCTCTTGCATTCAGCTCCCACCTCATCCACGACTCTGCAAAACCAAAATCCAGATGAAATTGGAAGAATATAAATGAACATTATATATTCTGGTAAAAATTAGGATGCAAGCTCAGTCTCCTCAATCTTTCTTGTTAAATAGACAATGGAACTTGAACAATTTGAGTCCCGAGGATTGTAGAGCTGGAGGAGGTTACAGAGAGGCCAAGTCCTGAAGTGATTTGAGCATGAGGATGAGAGTTTTGAGTTTGAGGCATTAAATGCTGGGTGCAGATATAAGTCTGCAAGCACAAGATGAATGTGTAAACCAGGAGAAGCAGAACTTTGGAAGAGTTGAAGTTCATGGAAGATGGGAGGTCGGCCAAGAGAGCATAGAAGCTGTGTATAAAGAGGATAAAGACATGGCTGAGAGTTTATATGAACTGAGGGGAGATGGGCAATGTTACTTTGGAAGTTAAACATCTCTGTGATGCTGAATATATGGAAACACTAAACTAATTTTGTAAATAATATACAGGATGATTTTGGTCAAATTTAGTTGATTTAATTTTCCTATATTGATAAGATGTTTCCTTTGTGATGGGATTTAGGAGGCATGTAAATTCAGGATGTTTATTGTATGATCAGTTAGAAACAGACACTAAAATAACACATTTAATCTTGTTTGTTCTTCACTGTTCAGCAATAAAATAAGCTGTAGAAATGTTGAATGGCCTTCATCTCGTGCAAAATTATATTTTGAATAGTATGTTGAAGGGTCAGGATCTTTTTATGGTGGATCATTTTCCATCAAGAGATGAAGGTAGGGTTGAAATGCCATTTTTTGTGAAAGAATAAAATCTATATATGTTAGAGACTGATAAAGCTCTTGGTTTTGCATAGGATAAAACAGTAATTTTATTGGAAATGAGTTGACATTTAACCATGTAGAATTTATTTGCACTGCATTTAGAATCACCTGGTGAGCGTGACATTTTGGTCAGACATGAGCAGTGAAAAAGAACAAATATATTATGATCCTGGTTGATCTTACCATTAGATGGGAAGATGCCACAATGAAACCCTGGCTCAAAAGATCGCAACTTACAGGAACCACTAATTAGTTTTAACAGCAAGAAAAAAATATTAAACATGAAAAATTTGATTATGGTACAACACTCCTTTATTGCCCCCTTAGTTTCACAAATGAGTACAGTTCAAAATAACATCCCACTTTGAACCTTATGGCAGATGTCACTTAACTGATCTTCAATGGATTTCTTTGAAAATCCCCCAGTTCCTCTCTGTTGTTTTAATTTCAGACTTCTTGAAAACTTCATTTCTCTAGTTTCCTGAACTAGCTATTTAAGTTTCCTGCAGTTTTCTTAACCATTACCCCACTGTAAGGCTTTTCTTCCAGCGTAGCTGAGGGAGATATTCCCTCTCTACCCCTCAAAAACCAACTGTTATGAATTTAATAGGTAGTTTTAAGGGATCTATATTTATTATTAAATAGTAGAAATAAGATGTGGATTTAAGTAGGTTTAATTTAGTAGGTAAGAGGAGTAAATCTCAAAGTCAAAAAGCTTTCCTATCCTAAAGGTGCTCCTGACTACTAAGCAATGACTTTTTACTTCGCCAAGTGTTTTTACTTTTCATGTCGTTATTCCTCTAATCAGAATAGAAGTACAGTTTAAACTGACCAAACCCCACACATTTGTCTCGCATGAACCTAACTAGAGACTTACTCCTCTTGCCTACTAAATTAAACCCACTTAAATCCATATCTTATTTCTAATATTTATTAATACAAATATAGATCCCTTAAAACTGCCTGTTTTCCTGATAATGTTAGAACAAAGCAGGAGTAGGCCATTCCACTATTCAATATGATCGTAGCTGATCATTCACTTCCATACCGTTTTCCCACACTATCCACATAACCCTTTAAGTCATTTGAGATTTAGAAACTTGTATCTGTCTGCCTTAAGCATGCTCAGTGAGTAAGCTTCAACAGCCCTCTGAGATAGAGAATTCCAAAAGTTCACAACTTTGAGTAAAAAAATTCTCCTCATCTCATCGTTGCTCCCCCTTATTTTGAAATTGTGTCCCCTGGTTCTAGATTCTCCTGATGTGGAGATGCCGGCATTGGACTGGGGTAAACACAGTAAGAAGTTTAACAACACCAGGTTAAAGTCCAACAGGTTTATTTGGTAGCAAAAGCCACACAAGCTTTCGGAGCTCCACGCCCCTTCTTCAGGTGAGTGGGAATTCTGTTCACAAACAGGGCATATAAAGACACAGACTCAATTTACATGAATAATGGTTGGAATGCGAATACTTGCAGCTAATCAAGTCTTTAAGATACAAACAACGTGAGTGGAGAGAGCATCAAGACAGGCTAAAAAGATGTGTATTGTCTCCAGACAGGACAGCCAGTGAAACTCTGCAGGTCCAGGCAGGCTGTGGGGATTACAAATAGTGTGACATGAACCCAATATCCCAGTTGAGGCCGTCCTCATGTGTGCGGAACTTGGCTATCAGTTTCTGCTCAGAGACTCTTGCACCGCCGTGTGTCGTGAAGGCCGCCTTGGAGAACGCTTACCCGAATATCAGAGGCCGAATGCCCGTGACCGCTGAAGTGCTCCCCAACAGGAAGAGAACAGTCTTGCCTGGTGATTGTCGAGCGGTGTTCATTCATCCATTGTCGCAGCGTCTGCATAGTTTCCCCAATGTACCATGCCTCGGGACATCCTTTCCTGCAGCGTATCAGGTAGACAGCGTTGGCCGAGTTGCAAGAGTATGTACCGTGTACCTGGTGGATGGTGTTCTCACGTGAGATGATGGCATCCATGTCGATGATCCGGCACGTCTTGCAGAGGTTGCTGTGGCAGGGTTGTGTGGTGTCGTGGTCACTGTTCTCCTGAAGGCTGGGTAGTTTGCTGCGGACAATGGTCTGTTTGAGGTTGTGCGGTTATTTGAAGGCAAGAAGTGGGGGTGTGGGGATGGCCTTGGCGAGATGTTCGTCTTCATCAATGACATGTTGAAGGCTCCGGAGGAGATGCCGTAGCTTCTCCGCTCCGGGGAAGTACTGGACGACGAAGGGTACTCTGTCCACCGTGTCCCGTGTTTGTCTTCTGAGGAGGCCGGTGCGGTTTTTCGCTGTGGCGCGTCGGAACTGTTGATCGATGAGTCGAACGCCATATCCTGTTCTTATGAGGGCATCTTTCAGCGTCTGGAGGTGTCTGTTGCGATCTTCCTCATCCGAGAAGATCCTTTGTATACGGAGGGCTTGTCCGTAGGGGATGGGTTCTTTCACGTGTTTAGGGTGGAAGCTGGAGAAGTGGAGCATCATGAGGTTATCCGTGGGCTTGCGGTACAGTGAGGTGCTGAGGATTGCAACAGACACCTCCAGACGCTGAAAGATGCCCTCATAAGAACAGGATATGGCGCTCGACTCATCGATCAACAGTTCCGACGCGCCACAGCGAAAAACTGCACCGACCTCCTCAGAAGACAAACACGGGACACGGTGGACAGAGTATCCTTCGTCGTCCAGTACTTCCCCGGAGCGAAGAAGCTACGGCATCTCCTCCGGAGCCTTCAACATGTCGTTGATGAAGACGAACATCTCGCCAAGGCCATCCCCACACCCCCACTTCTTGCCTTCAAACAACCTCAAACAGACTATTGTCCGCAGCAAACTACCCAGCCTTCAGGAGAACAGTGACCACGACACCACACAACCCTGCCACAGCAACCTCTGCAAGACGTGCCGGATCATTGACACGGATGCCATCATCTCACGTGAGAACACCATCCACCAGGTACACGGTACATACTCTTGCAACTCGGCCAACGCTGTCTACCTGATACGCTGCAGGAAAGGATGTCCCGAGGCATGGTACATTGGGGAAACTATGCAGATGCTGCGACAACGGATGAATGAACACCACTCGACAATCACCAGGCAAGACTGTTCTCTTCAGCGGTCACGGGCATTCGGCCTCTGATATTCAGGTAAGCGTTCTCCAAGGCAGCCTTCACGACACACGACGGCGCAGAGTCGCTGAGCAGAAACTGATAGCCATGTTCCGCACACATGAGGATGGCCTCAACCGGGATATTGGGTTCATGCCACACTATTTGTAATCCCCACAGCCTGCCTGGACCTGCAGAGTTTCATTGGCTGTCCTGTCTGGAGACAATACACATCTTTTTAGCCTGTCTTGATGCTCTCTCCACTCACGTTGTTTGTATCTTAAAGACTTGATTAGCTGTAAGTATTCGCATTCCAACCATTATTCATGTAAATTGAGTCTGTGTCTTTATATGCCCTGTTTGTGAACAGAATTCCCACTCACCTGAAGAAGGGGCGTGGAGCTCCGAAAGCTTGTGTGGCTTTTGCTACCAAATAAACCTGTTGGACTTTAACCTGGTGTTGTTAAACTTCTTACTGTATCTAGATTCTCCACCAAAGGGGAAACATCTTACCTGCATTCATACTATCTACCCTTTAAGTAGGTTTCAATGAGAGCTCCTGTAATTCATCGAAACTTCGGAGAATGAAGGCCAGTTTCCCTAATCTCTGTTCAAAGGTCAATCCCACCATCAAAGTCTGATGATCCTTTTTTGCACTCCCTCTATGGCAATGAAGTATCATGGTAAAAGAACCAAAATTGCAAACAATACTCCAGATGCAGCCTAACCAAGATTTTATAAAATTGAAACAAGACGTCACCACTCCTGCACTCAAATCATCTTGTGGTAAAGGCTAAAATCTTATTAGCCTTTTTCTTTGCTTGCTGCACCTGTATGTTAGCTTTCAGTGACTCATTGAAGAGGACATTTTTGTTAGCCATGGCTGACTGTATTTCTTGTGTACCTTGAGGGAATGTATAGTTGCTGTAAATTATGTAATAATCCTTTAAAGACTATCCATTAGCTATGTACCATCATACCTTTACTGTATTTTCCCAATCCACCTCAGCCAGTTTACCCCTCATACTTTCGTAATTGGCTTTGTTTAAATTTAATACATTGGCTTCAGATTGAACAACTTTATTTTCAAGCATAATGTGAACTTCTACCACATTATGGCCACTCATCCCTAAAGATTCTTTTACAATGGGATTATTAATTTGCCTTTTTAATTACATAATTAGATCAAAAATAGCCTGTCCTCAAAATACTGCTCTAGAAAACCATCCCTAATACATTCCAAAGCTCGTCCTCCACAGTATTAGTGCTCATTAAGTTTAACCAGTCTATATGCAGATTGAAGTCACTCATGATTGCTATATTACGCATGCTACATACTTCTCTAGATTGATACCATGTGCCATATTACCATGACTGTTTGGTGACCTATAAGCAACTCCTACTAATGCTTGCTGCCCCCTGCCGTTTACTAATTACACCCAAACTGATTCCCCATTGTTTTTCCAATTTGAGATCCTCCCTTCCTAAATGTACTGATCCCAACCCTTATTATCAGCGCAACACCATCTCTTTTTTCTTTTTGTCTATCCTTCCTAAATGTTGAATATCTTTGAGTATTCTGTCCTCAGTCTTGGTCACCCTGTAGCCACAATTCACTGATGGAAATTAGACCACACCCATTTACCCCTGTGTGTCATCTACCAGAATGTTGTGTGTATTCAGTTAGAGTGCCCTTAATTTTAACATTATTCCACATTCTAAGCTTAGTTGATGCTCGCCTATGTTTTGCCTGCCTTCTAATTACACTTGCTACTTTTCTACCTCCTGTTACAAGCTTTATTTTCTTCCAATCTGAGCTACACCTCGGGTTCCCATCCCCTGGCAAGCTAGTTTAAACTCTCCTCAAGAACACTAGCAAATGTACACCAACTGTACATTTAGCTGTAATAAGAAAGCAATTGAAAATGTTTGATCTGTTAATATTGCTATCATTTTCTTAAGTCAGGTCAGGTGACATCTATGAAGCAAGCAGAGAAGTTAATGTTTCAATCATGTCGCCCTTCATTAAAATATTTTAAAATGTGTTTTGCCCAAAATTGATATTCCCTGAGTCACATTGTATTTCTTAATTTCTAAGCACTTTCTGCAGTTGATAATCTACAATGTTAAAATTATGTAAATATTAATTTAATTTATGACAAAAGACATGGAATCTGACAAAATGATTTAGCTTAATGATATACTGTCATAACACCAATCATTCAAATGTACTGTTTCAACAAATTTTATTTCATTAATTGCTTTCAGTGTTCCTGTTGGTATTGTGCTAAGGATGAAATGCTGTCATGTTTTGTAGAATTATTAACCTTAAGAAATAATTTTTAAAATATTGCCATTCAATAAAATATTGGAATGTTTGAAAATAAATCTTAAACTAATACATAAGATTCCATATAATAGTGGAAATCACATACATGCATAACTTCTGAAAGGTCAATAATAATTTAACAAAGCAATCTGGTGAAAGGCCCCCCTGAAGCTAACATTTTCCAACTGAAAAACAGTTACTGGTTAAAAGTTGGAGCAGAGAAACTGAAGTTGGTTCTGTACTCGGGGCACTGGCTAATAATCAGATTATAAATAATTCCCTCTTTGGATAGCTTTGTGATGCATAAAAATGTTTGCAGAATTAAAGTAACTTATTTTTCTTTGTTAAAGGGTTCAAAAAGCCTATTCTGCATGGATTGTGTTCCATGGGGTTTGCTGCACGGCATGTCTTAAAACAGTATGCAAATAATGATGTGACAAAATTCAAAGCCATCAAGGTACAAAGTAGTATATATTATTTATAAACTATTGTCCACTGAGCACTAAATTGGTTGTGCATGTAGCTCTTTGGTGCATTTGAGATTTGTTATACCTGCTAATTCTCAGCAGGAACTGTGTGATTAGAGCACTTTTCATTTTGGGGTTAAAATTTAGGCAAGTGTGATAAAACCTAAAGACACCTTGGTGCTGCGGTTTTGCCACCTGCCATCATCTGCTGCCTTGACCTGTAAATATATAATTGGTTGATAATGCAGAATAATTGCATTTACGTTTCACATTTACAACATTGCTTGTGTTTAATTTCTAGAGATTTTGAGTGTGCTGGAAAAGTTGTGCATCATCATTGTATGTAAGGATCATAGAAAAAGCAGCTGGTCCCCGCACATAAACTTAACAGCATATCAACAATTTTTATGCGTCACCAATAGTTTAGTACTAAACCTTTGTATATTCTTTAATTCTCTTTTACACTTTTTAGCCTGAATTATACATGGAATCCATGGAAATTAATGGGTTATTAGAGAATTTGTTGCTCTTTTATAGTGTCTGGGACATGAAATTATGGCAATGATGAAACAGTTGGAGTTATGAAGTAATATTCTTTCAATGCAGGCTCGTTTTGCAAAGCCAGTTATTCCTGGACAAACTCTAGAAACTAAAATGTGGAAAGATGGAAACCTCATTCATCTTCAGACAAAGGTCAGGACCTTTTTCCTCATTAATGAAATTAATATTATTACAATACATTAGTATTATAAAGAATAGTTAAGTTTCCTACCTTGAAATTTCTTGGAGTTGGTTATGGTAGCTGGCAGGTTGTGGACTAAAAGACTAATTCAAAATGTGAGCTGAGCTTGCTCTTTTTGTCAAGCACTCTGCTCACAGTTGTAGTCATGGAAAATGCCTGAGCATAACAGCTGCATAAAACACAATTACAGGTAACTGCATTTTGTTTCCTGTATGATAATGTGAAAGTAAATATGACCTCCTGAGCTCTAACTCAGCTACCTTTAGTAGGGGAAAAATGCAACTCACTATATTCAAAGGATTGCTATGCAAGTGGTTCTCAAACATTTTTGGTTGAAGGATCTCTTTTCAAGTAGATTAATAATCATGGAACCCTCATCTAAATTGTAATGCATGGAGTGTTATTTGTGAAATCAATGAAAATATTTGATAGACAAGGTAACTGGTAAATTGAATAACCTACTTATACTGTGCTCACTGGCACTTTAACCACTTCAGTGAATTTTGTCCCTGTAGTCAGTACAAAGTCAGGAGACAACCAGGTTGTTATTTAAATTGTAAATTTCTCTTAGCATTCCTCCATGCATGTTCACGTCCTCACAAATGATGGCCACACTCTGTTAATGCCTTGCCCGAGCGTGTCTCCAGCCACTGCTCATTTGCTTTTCTGAACATTTCTTATGGTCTTTCATTAAAGGTGTAAGATAAAAGCGTCAGTATGGACAGTTCGAGAGAGTGTGCTGTTGAGATAAGTGAATTTATTCACTGCTGACAAATTCTGATCATGACTGAAACATTAGGTTACCTGGAGCGAGGTTTCTTTGTACTGATTCTAAGGCTGACATTGGTGCGTGCATTGGAAAACAAGTCCGTGCTCCAGGGCATATCCAGCTCTGAACCAGCAGCTAGTGCACAGTTATTAGCAAACAGGAAATCACGAAGCACGTCCTTGGAGATCATGGTCTTTGCCTGGAGTTGTCTCAGATTGAGAAGCTTCCTGTTCATGTGATACCTTATTTCAATGCCCGAATCACCATCATGGAAAGCATTGAAGAGTATAATGGAGAAAAACATGTTGAAGATGTTTGGCACTAGCAGACAGCCCTGTTTAATGCCATTAGTGAATGTAAGAAGGTCAGAAGACTAACCAACACCTAGATCACACACAAGCATGCCTTCATGAACTATTAAACTGTTGTGATGAAATACTCTATTACCTTCCAAAGGCCCTCACAGCTGACTTGTCCAAGGGCTTGGTCAGGTCAGCAAATGTGGTGTAGGAGTCCATGGTTCTGTTCCTGGCATTTCTCCCAAAGCTTCTAACTGAAAACTCTTCACCGGTGGCTTCTCAACCTTTCCTGAAACTGCACTGACACTGATAGTAAATTATGATTGAGATGTAGCATTAAGTAGTTCAGAAGGATACTGGTGAAGATTTTGTTGGAAATGGAGAGGAATGAGATACTTCTGTGATGGTTGGTTGCTAAGTTCCTTTCCACTCGTATGGGTGGATAGTGGAGGCATCTTTGTGTTCTTGCAGCATAATTCCTTGCTCCCATATAAGCTGAAAGAGTTCAGTGAGCTGCTTGGATCAAGTATTGACCTCCCTTTGCAAACATCAGCTGGGTTAGCTACAATTTCTAGACCTTTGCCTTTGAACAGTAGTTTGATTGCATTTGTCATTTCTAACTCTGTGGGAGGTCATCAAGAGAGCAATGAATGGCAACCTATGGCCCCAGTAGATTGTTTTTCATTGCTGGATGAAGGCTGATTGGGGCTGTGATTAAAATGCTCTGTCCATCTTTCTAGAGCATTGAAACAGTAGACTGGGAACCACAGACAGATTTCAGAGCATCGTAGAACCTCAAAAACAGGGAAACTGATTTCCTTGATGCATATCAGTTTTAAAAAGTTTTCACCTTTCCAAGTCTCCGAAGTTTGACTCTTCAAATTATTCTGCGGACTCCCTGGGAGGTGTCTATGAACCCCCAGGAGTGCACTGATCCCTGTATGCGAACCACTTCTTTGAGCAACTGCAGCATGTTACATGACCAGATTAACTTAATTATATAAAAGCAAAATACTCTGGATGCTGGAATCTGAAACAAAAACAGAAAATGCTGGAAAATCTCAGCAGGTCTGACAGCATCTGTTGGGAGAGAATTGAATCTAGACGACCCTTCATCAGAACTTAATTATATAACTTGGGTATGTGGCAGGAACAATTTATTTTTATTGGTGAAGGCACTGTTCACCCAGATTTTTGTTTAAAAAAAACAAGCAGTACCTTTGAAGATCTATTGTGTGTGTAGATCTATTATGCTTGTATGCAAGTCTTATGTGTAGCATGTGCCCTAATTCCAAAGAATCCCTCAAACAACACTTCTTTCCAAGTTGCTGAAGGTTTGCACATCTCCCTTTTTCAGCAGCAGCAGTTTTAGGAAAGGAATTCTGCCATTCTTATCCGGTCTGGCCTACATGTGACTCCAGACTCTCAGCAATGTGGTTGACTCTTAACTGCCCTCTGAAATAGCCTAGCAAGTCATTGCCCTCTGAAATAGCCTAGCAAGTCATTCAGCTCAAAGGACATTAGAGATGTGCAACAAATGCTGTACACGCACATCCAATGAAAAAATAAATAAAAATAATCACCATAGATAGTGTCATGGGCGATCCGTAGTTACTTATCTGAATAGTATGTTAAAACAATTAATGTTTGCAGCTCACTCCAAGCATAGAGTCATAGAAATTTACAACACAGAAGGAGGCGATTTGGCCTATTATATCTGCACCAGCCAACAAGTAACCATTCAGGCTACTTTCACTTTCTAGCTCTTGGTCCATAGCCCTGTGGGGTACGGAATATCTAAGTACTTTGTAAATGTTATAAGGGTTTCTGTCTCTACCACTCTTAAGGCTGTGAGTTGCAAATCGCCACCATCCTCTGGGTGAAACTGTTTCCCTTGGAATTCCCCTTAATGTCCTACCTCTTAAATCTATGGCCTCTGGTTATGTGCCCTTAACCAAAGATCGTAGAGCCTGCTTATGCACTCTATCCAGACCATTTATAATTTGATAGGCTTCAGTTAGGTCTTCCCTCGGCCTTCTCTGTTTCCCCAAAGAAAACAACCCTTGCTTAGTCAATTTTTACACATAATTAAATTTCTCCCCTCCAGACAGCATCTTCAGAAAACTACTGTGTATCTCCTATTGTGCATTTACACCTTTCCTACAGAGTGCTGGCTAGAACTGCAAGTAGCACTCCAGCTGTGACCTAACCAAATGTTATACTGTTCCAGCATAATCTCCCAGCGAAGGCAAGTATCCTGTATGCCTCCTTTGACCACTGTATCTACCTCTCCAGATCCCATTGTTCCTCTTCACTGTTCCAACTGGTCTCCAGGTGAGGCCCTCCAATTTGTTATGATTCAGGATGAGATATCCCCATTTGTTACGCTCCCTGGTAAGGAGGGCTGACCTAGCTTACCTCCTTTATTTGAACCCCTTGGTTGGTTGCAGCAACGTTAATTTAAAACGGATTCCTTCCCTCCCGGATACCTTTTCCCAGCCCAAATGTATTTGTTTTAAAAGGAGGCAATTTAACCAGGCTTTCTTGAGTTAAAGAAAGAATGAGTTTCCTCATTACTAAAAGGTGAGAAAAATAATAAAACGTTATAAACATGCACACAAGTTAGAAATGAGAAGTGAATGCAAAAATAAAAGTTAAAAAGATATAGGAATCAGTCTGACTTGTCCGTAAGGAGTTGATGGTGACATGTTGTGGCCATTAAGTTGGGTGATTTTGGTATCACTGACTTTGGCAGTTGCAGTAAGAAGTCTCACAACACTAGGTTAAAGTCCATCAGGTTTATTTGGAATCACGAGCTTTCGGAGTGCTGCTCCTTCACCTGATGAAGGAGCAGTGCTCTGAAAGCTTGTGATACCAAATAAACCTGTTGGACTTGAACCTGGTGTTGTGAGACTCTTACTGCGCCCACCCTAGTCCAATGCTGGCATCTCCACATTTTGGCAGTTGAGCAGTTAGTTTGGAGTTTCTTGGTGCTGCAGGTTTGCTGAAAGGAGTTGTTCTGCTTTCTTTTCAACTGTGGCTTTGCTGACTTGTGACTTGTTTCCAGCAATATGAGAAAGAAAGAGAGAAACTTTTTTACCTGCAAGCTCAGGGATACCTAGTGGATGTTCTTAAGCTGTGTCTTTCACAGCACATACTAGCACAGTGGAGTCAGAATACCAGAATAGCACACAGACCAGGGTTGTAGTTTGTTTTAATCCATTTTCATGTGCACTCTTGAAAGGAAAAAAACAAATATGTTTTCCATCCAGGAGCTGCTTTCTTTCAAATCACATCATCTCCACAGTATGGGGTATAACTCTCAGGAGGTGGTTTCTGTTGAGATGGTGATCAGCCTCCATTATCTCTGCAACCTCAGGAAAATGCAGTTCAATTTTTGCATTGCATATCTTTGAAGTGCCTCTGTCTAAAGTTCCTTGACAACGCTCCAGGTGCAATATTACATGGCCTCTCTTGGGAGTAAGTATAATCCAGACATGAACTTGCCAGTCAGACACTGAATTACATTCACAGAATTTAAATTCTCAACCAATTTTGCCTTGTATGTCCTTTTATAAAAACACAGGTCTAAATTAAAAGTTTAATATTTTCATAAGTGATTTGGGCTATGATCCATTGTCATGGCAACATTTCTCAGTATCCTACCTTGCATTGATAGCCTTCTCCAAGTGCAATATCTCTCACTTCTCTGTATTGAATTTAATTTACATTGCCCAACTGATAGTCCAATTTAGAAAGTAAAATGGCACCATCTTCACAACTTCCCACAATGGCAAATTGTGAAATTAGATACTATAAATCTGCTAATTTGGTGGCTGGCAGCTGTAAATGGCTATAAAAGCTGCTGATTTATGGCAAAAATCTTAACTGAGAGTTTGCCTTCTCTCCTGTGTCTGGCACAAATGTGATTCCAGTGTCTCTCAAAATGGTTAACTTTTAATGCCCTTGAAAACTAGGGGTGGTCAATAAGTAGAATTATGGAATTGTTACAGCGCAGAAGGAGGCCATACTGTATTGCTGCAAGCACAATTTAATTCATTTCACAGCCACTCTTTTTCCCTGTAGCCCTGTATTTATTTTTTCTTCAGGTGCTTATTAAATGTCCTTTCGAAAGCCCTAATTGCATCTGTTTCCACCACCTGCTCAGGTAATGCATTTCCGATCCTAACCATTCACTGTATTTTTTGTAAAGAGCTTTTTACTCATATCACCTTTGCCTGTCACCTTAAATCCGTCCCCTTGGTTCTCAATCCTTTTGCCAATGGAAACAATTCTACCTACTCTGTCTATACCCCTTATGATTTTGAATGCCTCTATAAATCTCTTCTTTATCTTCTTCATGGAGAACAGCCACAGTTCCTTCAATCTGTTGTTGTATTCCTCATCCCTGGAACCCTCCTCATACATCTTTCCTGCACCCTATCTAAAGTTGTCACATCCTTCCCAAAATTGGGTGCCTAGAATTGGACATAACACTCCAATTGAGGTAGAACCAATGTTTATGAAGTTTCATCATAACTTCTTTACAATTAGAGATGACGATCTCATAGACATTTTAACCACTTTCTCAATTTGCCCTTCTGCTTTCAATGATTTATACACATATATTCCTAGGTCTTTCTGTTCCTGTATTCTCTTTAGAATTATACCCTTCATTTTACATTGGTCTCCAATCAATCCATGCTGGTGTTTATGCTTCACTTGAGCTTTCTCCCATCTTTTCTCATCTAAATCTACCTTTATCATCATCTATTCCCTTCTCCCCCAAATGCTTGCCTAATTTCCCTTTAAATACGTCTATTTTATTCATCAACCACTCTTCTATTTTATCAACTTCTACACTCTGACTACTCTGGATAAAGAGATTTTTTCTGAATTGCCTCTCGTCACATTTCCTATCAAAATGTACCTCTTCACACTTCCCTGCATTAAATTTCATCTATCAATTGTTCATCTAGTCCACGTGCCTGTCTGTCCTTTTCAACTCTTTCACTATCCTCCTCAAAGTTCACAGTTCATCTGCAAATTTTGAAATTGTACCCTTTACACCCAAGTCTAAGTAATTAATGTAGATCAAGAAAAGCAGCAATCCTACTACTGACCACTGGAAAACCCCATTGTACACCTTCCTCAAGTCTGAAAAACAATTGACCACTATTCTGTCAGGAGACTCCCAGGAGGATAACAGAAATGCTTGGAGATGTCCTCAAAGCATCCCTGAAGAGGCCAAACGTCCCCGCCAATTGATGAGAGTTCCTAGCCTGTGACTAACCAAAATAGCAAAGGTTCATTTCGGGAATGCTTGGAACACATCGCAAGACTGCATTGGGAACACACGTGGTGAAGGCGAGGTATTGGAGAGAATACACTTATCCTCAAATAATTCATCTACCGGATCCTTCAACCACCACCTGGCCCTGCATGTGGCAGAGTCTGCAAATCAGATAATAGACTTGTCAAGCATCTCAGAACTTATCAAACCAAATTGGAAGCAAGTGATTCTCGAACCCAAGGGAATGCCTAAGAAGAACAACATTGCCCTGCTTGTACAATATTATAACCAGGGAGTAAACAGTAGTACACCTTTGTGATCTGACCTGGACAATTGTGTCTTTCACTCATGTACTGTTTCAGTCTCTAAAGCCCATTTCCCTTTATGGGGCATTACTCAGCCAGATAATGTAGATTGGAGTCACACGTATGCATGGCAGGTTCCCTTCTCTGCTGCATTTTCACCTGTGATCAGTGGTTTTCCCTTGATGTTAGCTCAAATTTATTGTATTTACTGAATTCAGTGGCTTTTCAGTTATTGTGAAGTTTAAATTTAACTTCTGGGCTCTTCATCCACTGCACTGTTGTACTAATGAAACTGACCATGTTTTATAATTTTATAGTTTCTTTTATCTGTTCTAATTTACATCTAAAATTTAACTGTTGGTCCATTATCTATACTTTATGAATCACTTTCTGGAAATAAATGAAGGAATTCTAAAAACTTCGACTTAATTTAGCTATACAATGGGCACATATGTGATCTATGTGGAGTTGAGTGAATTTCAGCAAGAGTTCTTTCATTTATCCACTGTAACATTGCCTATGTCTTTTTGAGATTGAGACAGCTCTTGCTGTAGTCGTAGTGAGAGACCAGAATAACTTCCATCCCTCAGTCTTCTGTTATGTTTAAGATTCAGATAAATTGATCATATACTGTGAAATAATTAAACTAATTATCAGATCACTGTTATTGAGCAGTCTTTAATTTATGTGGGGTTGTAAATTGTTTTCTTAGACTATTCTATATGAATATATTTATTCTATATAATGTTTATGTGCTCAATTTTGTGAATTCAATTTTTAAACCAAGTGGTGCCCTTTTGAAATTGTTTGCCTTTAATACTGTCCTTCCCCCTTCTCCCTATCTCTTAGGTAAAAGAAAGTAATGAAGTTGTCCTTGCAGGGGCATATGTCATTCTGGAGGACACTGTACATAAACCCAAAGCTAATGACACTGGCATGGTAAGCTGAACTACTTGGGCAAAAAATCACTCCCTTTAAAATGGTTCAGAAAATTATTATTTTAAAATTATTATTTTAGGATACTATTGACTTGTGAATTATATCATAGACTGGAATCATTGAATCCATGCAGTGCAGAAGGAGGTCATTCAGCCCATCATGCTTGCACCGACAACAATCCCATCCAGGCCCTATTCCCATAACACCACATATTTACCCCACTGGTCCCCCGACGCTCAGGGGAAATGTAATGGCCATTTAACCTAACCTGCACATCTTTGGACTCTGGGAGGAAACCGGAGCACCCGGAGGAAACCCACGCAGACACAGGGAGAACATGCTAATTCCATACAGATAGTCACCCGAGGCCAGAGTTGATCCCGAGTTCAAACTTTTCTGGCGCTGTGTTGGCAGCAGTGTTAACCACTGTGCCACCGTGCCACCCATATCACATAATGTTACAAGAGATAAATGAATGTCCAAAGTTAAAGCTCATGTACAGCATACTAGTTACATATCTTGAAAGTTTAAGTTTGAAAAACTGCTTTCCCTGAGTTATCGTCAATTATTAACAGTGTGGGAGTTATTTCAGGTCAGTAGAAGCAAAAGTTGAAACAATTGACTATTCTTTTTTCTTTAATATGTTTTTGAAAAGATAACCCTCATATATTAAGTAAAATATATATGTCCTCCTAGATTTACTAGTGCCAGTTCTTGCTCCTGCCCACAAAACATTGGCAGTGCATGTCAGAATATGGCTATTCCCAACAATACCTAAATGGACCCTCGGCTGCTCTTAGATAAAACATTCTGAACCGGGGTTTCTGGAATTGTACTTAAAGATTATTTTGGGCATTTCACTGTGACAAGAGGAAAAGGAAGTAGCAGCTGCAGAAGGTGTGCAAACTAATGGAAATATACTTGCAGTACTCTGCCTTCTAAATATCGTACTTAGGCCCAAGACATCATAACTGCATAATGAGACTGAACTTCCCCGAGGAGTCTGTAGCAGTTTTGTCATTGCCTTCTTTTAAAGTTAAAGTTTATTTATTAGACACAAGTAAGACTTACATTAACACTGCAATGATGTTACTGTGAAATTCCCCTAGTCGTCACAGCCCGGCGCATGTTCGGATCAATGCACCTAACCAGCAACAAGCTGTGAGACCAAATACCACAGCATTGCCTCTTGCAGTCAAGGTCACTGCAGGCCTGAACCTCTGCCTATTGATTTTTCCAGGCTGTAGTAACTGAGGATGTCAGTTGCTTGAATCTGTGGTCCATATTTGCATTATGATTGTTGTGCTTGCTTGAGCCCAAGTTCCATCTGATGCAATTTTCAGGTTGGCTTATAAAGAAAACCCATCATATGTGCTTGAAGGTTGAAGGCTGTTTATTTATGCAAATTGGGTTCCTAAAGCAGTTGTAGAATCCTATTTACAATTCCTCAGTGCAAGTGTTGGAGTGTACACTGCATGCAGCCATCCTTTTGTATCAGTTGGAGAAGTCCAGGAAAAGAAGGGTAGAATCAGAAATTGGCTAAATATTTCATGTAGTGGGTGAGGGTAAGTTTGGAACATAATATCCTATGTACCCTTCAGAAAAACAAGGATATTTAAGAACTATGTGAATTCTTTTTTGGCAACACCTTTTATCCAGAAGATGTTAAAAGAGAAGTTGACCACTGGTTGTGGTAATGCTAAGCTCTGCCTATAGTCGGCTGCTATTTTGTGTTTGATGTGCACAAAGTAGCCCTATACAGATCAGTACCTCACCCTAAAATAGGTCTGATGTCATTTCTAGTGCGCCTTTCTATATTTTGCATTGAACTGGAGTTGATTCCCCCAGCTTGATGATGGAGGAGGATTGAGGGATGTGCTGGACCATAAGATTACAGACTGTGCTGGCATACAATTCTGCCTATGCAGATTTCCCTAGTGCCTTATTTTAGGGTACTAGGTTTTTTCAGTTTGCCTACTTATCAAGATGATAACACCATAATGGATGTACTTGCTGTGAAGATGAAATTTTATTCTCACAAAGACTGTTGCCCATTGCTCTCATGACAAATGTGTCTCCAATTGGTAGGTTGACTAGGTTGAATTGGTTGCCCTATCATCTTAGTTTTACTATCAGATGGGTTCCATTTAGGCAGCTGTATCCAAAACTGTCAATAGCTGTGCTGTGGATCAACTTTTAGACATGGAGGTTCCTACCACCTAATATACACTTTTTTCTCCAAGTGAAGTTCAATAGGGAAGACGACTGACATTTCAGTTGATGGCGTGGTTGAAGGGTGGTGATATGCACAAGCTTTCCTTGACTTAATTTGTTTGAAGCCACATTAATACCAATGATTGGAGAGAAGTCATGTAGCAATTTGTAGTGATATATAATTCCCAGGATCTTTCTTCCTCATCACAAGTTACTGGTCAATTTAAATATTAATTAAAGCATGTATGCCATTGTTCTGTGCAGTACTGATTATTAAATTTGGGGAATAAATTAAAACACAACATAATGAGAAATGTGAAAATATTCAACTACCTTATTTTGCGTTTTTGTGTAACAAAATACTTGACATTCACATTGAGGAACTGATCTAATATTGTAAAATAGTAAGACTGCTTTTACTCCTAGTTTCAACTATTGTTTATACTTCGTGAAAAGTGTCCAAAAAAACATGAATTTTCTAAATAGTAGAATATTCAAATGACAATCATAAAAAACATAGTTGCCAAACCGGAGACTGGTAATGTAGTTCTGGCGACATTATTTATAGGGGAAACCTTAGCCATTTTCACACTGAATTAACCTGGAAAAGAAGCTTAAAATAAGTTATGATTTATTTTCCCTCTAAATAAATTTGGTAGGCTGTTCTGTACTTTTATTAGTTCAAAATTTTTAATACAAGAGAACATATTCGTTCAGGGTTCAACAGCCTTCGTCTGTGGACTATGATCTTGTTTCTCTGTTCCCTAAATTTACAATATTCAGCATTAGTTAAAAGGTTTTTCTTTTTGCAAATGATATATAATGAGAAGTTTAAATATTGTGAAATGTAAATAATATTGCATAGTACGTTAAAATTTCCTTTACAGATTTATTTTCTTGACCAATATAGTGAAGTTGTTCTTAGAGTGAAAAGTTATGCCTTTTGAGAAATCACTCATTTTGAATGCAGAATTACTGTAATTAATGTGATTTTCTTCAGACAGGACAGCTCCAAAGTGACCTTGTGTTTGCAGAAATTAGTCGCCGCATTAAAAATGTTGGCATGGAGCTGGTGAAAAAGGTGAATGCAATCTTCCAGTGGGATATCACTAAAGATGGGAGCACTGCAGCTCAGTGGAGTAAGTCAATTTCCAAAATGATTGTTTTTCCCTGTGACAAAAGTCTCCCAATCCAACATTCCTTGGCAGGGGGATTGCATGTCATATAGCCAAGAATCCAACAGTGTGTGCCGACAAAGATAAGGCAGTAGATATACTAGGATTTCCAAAAGACCCACAGTATAATTTGGTAGAGCATGTGGATTCAGGAGACAAGTAACAGAATAGCTAGGTTGCTGGCTGCAAGACAGAAAGCACACAGCAGGGGTAAAAGGTAGTTTTCAGATTGGCAGAGGTGGGGAGTGAGGTCCAACAAGGATTAGTGCTGGGGCCACTATTGTTAACAGTTTATATTAATTTTTCAGCTTGAGCATATTGCCTAATGGTGGGTGATGCAAGATGGGGTGTGTGGAATAAAGAATACTAAGGAGTACTCCGACAGCTTACATGCAAACCTTAACCAACTTGAAGAATAGGCATATAATTGGAAAGTCAACTTCAACACAGATAAGTGTTAGATATTTTGGAGAGGATTACTGTTACCTCACAGATGAGATGGGGAATCACTCTTGGAACTTCAGATAAGTTTTTGCCCACTGCAATTGTCCAGAAACACTAACTTACCCAGGGTACATGATTTAATTTGCTAGCTTCGGATGGGTCCTCCGGGGTTTGAAGAAATAAATCCTCTCTTAACTTCTGCATTTTAAAGACGAAGGTGGATACCCACACGGTAACCACCACCACCCCCCTTCCCCACACCGGTCCCTAATCTAACTGTGGTAGGGAAGCAAAAGGTCTGGTGGAGTACAAATGCAGTAAGATGTCTCACAACACCAGGTTGAATGGACAAATCAGTAACAATCAGTGACATGCTTTAATAAAGACATCAAAAAAACAAACCAAGTACTATGATTTCTAGAGGAATGGAATTGAATAGTTGAGAAGTTATGCTAAATGTCTGTTGAACTTTGGTTTAACCATATTTGGAGTACTGTGTGAAGTTCTGGCTTCCATATTATAAAAAGGACATGGAGACATTGGAACGGGTGCAGAAGAGGTTCACAGGAATGATACAAGAATTATGAGGTTATACCTGTCTGGGAAGGATGAACAGACCAGGTCTCTCTTTTCTCCCCATTGAAAAGAGTAAGCTGAGGATTTCTTAAAATTTTGAAAGGTTTTGATAAAGACAGCAGAATGTTTCCACTTGTGGGGAAGAAGAAAAACTAGAGGCTATCAATATAAGTTGGTCACCAAATAATTAAATTGGTAATTCAGAAGAAACTGCTTCACCCATAGAGTGGTGAAAAGGTGCATCTCACTACAGCTGGGAATAGTTAGGTGAATAACATGGATGCATTTAGGGTCAGGGTTAGATATGGGAGAAAGGGATAGAGGGTAATGCTGTTGATTAGATGAAGGAGGATGGGAGAAATCTTGATTGAAGCACAAATGCCAGCATAGATGGCTAGAGTAGCCTCTTTGCTGTATGTTCTGTTTATTTGTCTGCTATACAGTGCAGTTAAGTCATGACTTATAAACTGGAGCTTGATTGACAAACAAAAAGTAATCCCTTGTCAGAGAGTTTGTATTTTGCAGAAACCTTATTATTTTAGTGGTATGCCTTAGTACAGTAATAATAGAATTTACAGTGCTTGAAATCTACTTTTAGATTCAGTTTGAAATGACTATGATCCCAAACTAGATGATGTCTGGAGAGCTTTTTCTATTTCTGGTGGCCAAATAAAGGCGTTAATTCTCATTCACTATTTTAAATAGATCAATGTCTAAGGAGCACAAATTGTACTGAATCACCTTGGGGATAAAAATCTCCTGCTGTATGGCTGCAAAACAAACTGAAAGTTAGCAAATTGGCTGCCCGTCGTACAACCTGAATAGTTTTCCTTTCCATTAACTTGAATGAGTGAGTTTCCAAACTTCAGCTGTTTATTCAGCACCTCACCAGAGCTGAATTTCCCCTACTATGACACAGGAGGTTGTTGATAGTGGGGTCAAGTGCCTGTTTCTCTAGTGAAATTAATGTCTGTGCTCTGATTACAAATAGTGAATGAGAAAGCTTTTTTATGGTTTCTTCTGTTTTCCCCATCTATGACCTATATTGATAATCCAATATTAACATTTAACATATAGATATTTGGGAATAGCTTGATACTACACCTGATTTGTTAACCAAAGATTTGTGGAAAAGTCAAGATTTTTAAAAAAGTGGCTGATCACAGAAGAATTGATCTGTGATCGACTAAGTAGAATTTATAAAGTGTTACAGTAGTTTTGGTTTTGCTTTAACATGGATGCTGACTGTGTTTCATAATTGAAACATGGAATAGATTTCTAAATGTTTACCTTAATGCTCATTATGACAGCACAAGAGTTTTTTTTTGTGTTGGAGAAGGGTTTGCAGTCTGTCATTCTGTAGTGAAAGATTACAAAGTTGCTTTTCTAATGACCCTCAGCTATGTTGTAAAATTTTTGGTGTATGCACAGTTAAATCACTCGTGTTATTGGACATTTAAACCACAGAGGTAATGATTTGAATATTATTTTCCTAATTGAAGAATTCCCAGCTTGTTGCCTTTAACAGACTTATAGCAATACCAAAGGTTTAATTAAGCTCAGCAATATTAAATTGGCATATATTGAACACATGCAAATTAAAGAAAATCTCATGGGATGGACTTCAGGCATATGGAAATAGCTATCTTTGTAAAATTTGAACCAAATTAAGCCTTATCCTCTGACTCAAAAATCCATTTTTATTTTAATAGCTGATTTAGATATTATCATTATGCCACAATTTTATTAATTCCCAGGGCTGGCAAAGTATTGGTTATTCTCATTACTTCCAGGCAGTGCTCTGTCTGATACTGAATGTGCTGTTCAGTTGCAGTCATACTTGCAAATGCAAGATTTGTTGCCTTTTTCCTTCACTGTGGCACCAGTGAGCTGTAAAAATTGACAGCTATAGAGATAATTTGAGTCCTTTTAGCTTATTACTGTCCTATGTGACAAGTGTAGCCTAAGCATCTTTACTTAATGTCCTTCAGCCTAGGGAAAGTAAAATGGCAGGTTCAGGATTTTAAATTTTCAATCCGTTAAGGCAGAAAGAATGCACCATAAATTCTAGCTTACCTAATCTATTCTAGCCATGGTTAGAGAGTTTGGAACACAAAAATATCCTTTTAGGTTCAAAAATTATGCTTTTACACTTGGCAGAGAAAATATTTTCTTCCAACGTTGACTGGTTCGGAATATTTTGGAATTGTCGAATTTTTCTAAATGTAAAATAGTCTAAACCAAAAAGAACTTCTGATTGAGTTCCTTTTATTTTGTATCATTTTCCCTCTCCCCAACAAGCAAACACATTGGTTTTAATTTTATCATATAGTTGATCATATTAGACATACTTTCCCTAAAATAATGTTTTGTTGGTATCTTAGGTACCTTAATGAAGCAGAATGATAGAGGCCTATTTGCAGCAGTCATCAAATGTGGCTTATGTTCTTATAGTTGGAATGGGCCCTTTATCTGTTCTTTTCTGTACAAATAGAAGTGATGGAAGAGCATCTATAAGCACAAAATATATTAGAAAATATTAAGCATGGATTCCAGAAGCTAAATCATGCTTCACTAACTCTCAGAGAAATTGAACAGGTAAATAGAGTCGACAGGGGTCACGCAGTAGGCGCCATATGCTTGGACTTTAATAAAACTTTAGTAAGTCTACCACACGGTAGGCTCCTGACAAAGGTTATCATGTGTGTAGTCAGGGTAAATAGTTGAATGAATAACACATTGGTTAAAAAATAGGCTAAATGGAAGGCTAAATTGTAGTTACTCAGTTTGGAGGAAGATGGAAAGTAACATTTCACAAGGATCAGGATTGGGACAAGTTATTTATAAATTACATCAATGATTTGGACTTGAGGGAAGTAACTCAAAATCAACATTTGGAGCTGATAAATTAAGGAAACATTCAATGTCATACAATAAAATACTAGAAACTTGCAGAGTATGGTGATAAGTGATCAATTAATCTTTATCTGCATTTCTAATTAAAGTTATAAAATTTGGTCCTTAGATATGCATAGAATTGCTTATTTGTTCTGCAGTTCCATCACATCCAGTTTGGATGGTGGTGGACAATTGAACAACTAACAGAAGGAGGAGACACCATGAGGAGGAGGCTCCTCACATATCCCCATTCTCACTGATGGGAGGAGTACCCACATATCAGTGCAAAAGACAAGACTGAAGAATTTGCAGCCAACATCAGCCAGAAGTGTTGAATGGATAATCTATGTCGGCCTTCGAGGATTGGCTTGAGAAGTGTGGCTTGGAAGGGAGCTCCTGATTTGGAATTATATTACTGTTCCTTCACTGCCGCTGAATCAAAATCCTGGAACTCCTTTTCTAACATCACTGAATGTACCTACATCAGATGCACTGCAGCGATTCAAGGAAGCCAGCTCACCACCAACTTCTTGAGGGCATTTAGGATGGGCAATAAATGCTGGCCTAGCCAGCAAGACAGCCACATTGCAATTTTTCTTTATTCTTTCATGCAATAATTAAGTAAAACCTTCCATGAGGTGGTGGTCATATTTTCCTTATTGTAAATGGGGTTTGAAACATTTTCCCCTCAGAAAATAGATTTCATGTCTGCAATAGAAACAAAAATAACTGAATGAAAACAGACATCAAGGGGTGATTTAAATACTTTGATGAAATCTCTCACTGTGGCAAAAACAGTTTTGCATAATTTTAGCAAATTACTTTTATGTAATTGTGTAGATTTAATTTGCATATGCTTTTCCCTTACAAAATCAGCAGTGGGAAACATGAATGCAGATTTGTCAATATTAAGCAGCGTTTATTCTAATAGTTTTTGCATGTCCTTTAGCTATTGACCTGAAGAATGGTTCTGGAGAACTGTACAAGGGAGCAGCACGACATCGGGCTGATACTACCTTTACAATGTCTGATGAAGATTTCATACAAATTGTATCAGGGAAACTTAATCCGCAAAAGGTAAATAAATCTTGCAAATATGAATTCTAATAAATAGTAGGACACTTTTTAATGTTCAAGATATCTTGAACCTACATCAGTGCAAAATGACACTGATTTTCTTTTTCCCTTTTCCCCTGTATACCTGACAACACAATTTTATAACTCCAGCATGGTCATATTATGGTGCTCACTACAAATTGGAGGAGATGAATTGCACTGACACAAATTTTGAAGGCATGTTGATATTTAAGTTCCCAGCATTTTTTAAACCTACTGGCTGCTGTTAGAAATGGCACCAAATAGACTGTAGCCCTCCTGTACCAAAGAATAAAAATCTTTTCTTACCTGAGCTGAATGAAAGTCTCTGGTAAAGCCTTTAAAGTTGTTCAGTCTGAAGGGACAGCTCCTACAATATGTAATCTTCAGCCTGCTTCAGTGGAGGAATTCTTGGAAAGTGTCATTTGGAAGCTGTTTGACATGATTTTTTTTCCGTCATTTATATTCTATCTGAATATTGCTGCTGCTGAGATTCTATCAAACTTCAGGCTGACTGTATGGCCTTTGTAGTGCAAGAAAATCTAAAATATTACAATATCTTTTTACATTTTAAATTAAATTAAAGAATATGTGGATTTTTACCATATAGTGCCCATTTTGGATTTTATTCAAAAATTGCAGGTCTCTAGTGCAGTCACTGTAATAAGACATTTTTGAAGGGTGTCAAAATATTTCTGAATCTGAGATGTTTGTTTTGATGTTTGCCATTTTCTAGTCTGCACTCAAACATCCATGACTAACTTGCTTGAAAAGCCAGTTTCTGTATTCATAAAATGGAAGCAAAATGCTACAAGTTGTCCGAGTATCATTAAGATAATAAAGACAAACTAAATTGCAGACACTTATTCATCAGTGCGATAATGTTATTGCGAAAATATTTGCAATATATTGCATCAATGTCAATAAGAAAGAAAAGTTCAGTAAGGATCTTGAGTCCCATCCTGTCAGTAAATTATGGCCAGAATTCTCCGGCCGTTCACATCGGTGGGATTCTCCAGTCCTGCCGGCAGTGCACCTCCACCCCCGGGTTTCCCGCTGGCATGGGGTGGCGTCAACTGGAATTCCCATTGACAGCGGCGGGACCAGAGAACCCCGTCACTAGCAAACAATGCACTACCTCCCGCTGGCGGGAAATACATGGCAAGGAGGTCGGAGAATCTCACCCTATATATTTCCACTGGTTTTTAGATTTCATAAGCTGTTCCAAGGTATTAGTCAGACTTTATTCATGCAGCAGCTCTCTTTGGCACCATTGGGTTGAGTTGTTTCACAAAATGACAGTGAAACTATTAAAGCACTCTCTACAACAAAAGCAGAAAATGCTGGAAAATCTCAGCAGGTCTAACAGCACCTGTGGGGAGAGAATAGAGCCAGTGTTTCCAGTGTGGATGAGTCTTCGTCAGAGCTCTGACAAAGGGTCATCTAGACTCAAAACGTTGGCTCAATTCTCTCCCCACAGATGCTGTCAAACCTGCTGAGATTTTCCAGCATTTTCTGCTTTTGTTTCTGATTCCAGCATCTGCAGTATTTTGTTTTTATCAAAGCACTCACTACATTGCATAGCTGCATTTTCAAAACTTAACAGAAGGCTCAGCCTGGAACAATGGATTGCTAAATTGACTCATGATCAAATTCTGCATATTCCAGTCACCTTCATATGTGAAATAAATTTAGTATTTAAATTTTTATACCTTTAATTCGAAGTCCTATTTCAAAACTTGTTGGACATGAATTAATGGATAATGGTCTTAAAATAATTAAAGACCCATTAAATACCTCAGAATAACCAAATCAAAACTGACATTAGAAGGCTAAGGATGATGACAATGTGTTGGTAATTTATTTGCTATTTTTTCTTCCTTTTCTTTAGTATTCTTAAAATAATTTAAACCCTGTTGGGGCACATTTCAATGGGTGCTGATTGTTTTCTGATATCTGACCCTAATGATGATATGCTCGGCTAATTAGTGAGTGTTGACATCTTAAGGTGGAGAGAGAGAGACTTTGAATCCAAACCTGTCTTTGCCCAAAAGCATTTTCCAGCAAGTATCAGTAAATAGGAATTAGGAGCCAGGACCTTTGGCTGAGTTTATTTTCTTCTATGCCAGGAACATGCCATCCAACTGTCGGCCCCCTATTGTCATCTCAATTAAGAAAAGTGTATGTTTTTCCAGTTATGTCCAGATTTGGTCTTGCTTGTGGGACTTCTTTAGAAATAGATTGTTCATTTTATTTAATTCGAAGCCCACGAGTAAGTGTCTCATATTATGTATAACTTGGATCGTAAGAAAGCTTGTAATGCAGTGAAACATGAGAGATTAATTTTCCTGCAACTAATTGAAATTGATAGGAAATTAGTTACTTTGGGGTTATTAGAATATTTACTTAGAACAACAAGCAACAGTTGAAGTTAAAATGGACAAAGATCAGTGGAGAAATAAGGCAGGGATGTGTATTGTCAATCTTGCCGACCTATAATCTGAATTCATTATGGGGCATCTTAGAATTTGGGTTCAAGAATAATGCAAAGCTGATAATGACTCAAAGTATGGTGATTTTGTACCAGTTGCTGATATACAAGAAATTTCAAGGCGCTTAAGAAGGTAATAGATAAAAGCAAACACTGCTGATGCTGAAAAACTAATAAAATCAGAAAATGCTGAAAAACTTGAAAAAGTAAATCAGGTAGGTTTAGACTATAGAATTAAATAGATTCTACAGAGATAGTTAATTGATCTCAAGAGTGAACAAGATAAGAAATAGAGTATGCATGTAATTTTTTTTCTTGGGTAACCTAGAAAACTCAGCAAAGAGAGGTGATTTGAAAAGTGCATACTCTTCAAATAACGTTGGCTTTTTAACTTCTACCCGAACCATGATTTTATGTGGATTGGCCCTTGGTTTTCCATTTCATCTGAAGGAGGGAAACCCTACAATGTGGGACTCACTCAGTGTTGCACTGGAGTGTTGGCCTAGATGCTATGGCCAAGTCTTTTGCCCTGCTGAACCGCAGCTTTCATCCAAACAAAGGCATCGATGCATGGTTGGAGTATCAGTAATGGTTGCTGGCTTCATGGTATTCTTACTGCTGTCTGAAAGCAACAGACAGAAAGTCTTGAGCTGGATCTAGGTTTGTTTGGAGGCTTGAAATTTCCATCTCGGATCTGCTAGAGGTGATGCAACTTAAGTAGGTGAGACTAGCAGACGCCTCGGGAAATGAGATAGAAGACATTTTATATCAATTCTATCATACTTTTGCCTGTTTCAGACAACAGTGTTCCTTTCCCCATCAACAGGGGAACATGAGAAGTGTTGGTGAAGCACAGAACGAGTAGAGACCTCGCATTGTGGATCCCATTCCTTTTTGCATGTGAGAAAAAGGCAAAATTGGAGTGCAAAACAAGAGAATCAGCTCATGTGTTCCTCTCTGTTGTCTTGCATGATTTGAATCTTACTTGATTTATCTTTCTTTTTTACAGGCTTTCTTTGCAGGCAAGCTAAAGGTTATTGGGAACATCATGCTCAGCCAGAAACTTGAAATGATCCTCAAAGATTATGCAAAATTATGAGGGAATAAGATGATCATCACTTGAGTACATGAATCCTACTCTTGAATCGCCTGAAAAGCTTCAAAAAAACATCATAAAATTTACTACTGTTTAGAAAATAGCAATATTATATGATTTCTTAAATTTTGTTCAATGTACATTTAACTGTAAAATAATCTTAATGGCAAACTACCTTTTCATTTTTAATGTGCAAGTTAATCACTATGAATCTCCATCTTCATCTCAGTACCTTTTGCTTTGCCTTGGGAAATTTCAGATTATAACCTTTGGACCACAAGGAGATGGGCTGTCTACTCTTTCGTCAATGTGTATGACTGTAATTGGCCTGCTTTTTTTAATAATGATTGTGTTGTCCACAATATCCAGAACAAAGACTGGTCAGTTCTCTGTATTGGAATCATTTAGATCTACGTACTCTGAAGAACACTGCAACTTTTAAGGAATGGAAAAAAATGCAGCTTTCATGTCTGTGTCCCATCCTTCCAGTTAGCAGTTTTAATTCTGATCACCTTTCTCTTTGAAATTCATGGAAAATCATGAATGTTATATAAAATGCATTTTAAAATGCCCAGTCTTTGCCCTACTGGTCTTAACATGTTAGAAACAGCAGATTTATGGTAAGATCTGTGGATGGTTGGGTGTTTTGTTGACATGAATGTACTAATTGAAAGCTGCCTATAATAAATTCATTTGGAAGAGATAAAATGTTCCAGGCTAAATAAATAACTCGCGTCAAGAATTGATTGTAGTTGTTTAATGGAGAGACCAACTTCATGACTGAATGATGAACCAGTGAATACATGATGCATGTGAACATATCCAGTTAATTGTCAGCATGGTTTCTATTTACACCTTATGGATAAATATAAAAGGAGTATTTATTTTCATCATTAGAATGGGCCACAACATAGGAAAAAAGTGGAAGAAATGACGACAGACCAAAACCACATGCCATTATAACACTGAATCTTTCCTTTAGAGAACTAAAAAAAATAATTATCTAAGGTGGGTTCTATGAGCAGGGAAGCAAGCAGAGAGAGTAACCCAGCTTTAACTCAACAGTTTGTATCTTCCTTCCCAGCAATTTCCCAGGCTAGCTACCATGAATTCTATAACAGGACAGTAGTTTGGTGCACTGTGGAGCCACTGTCCCACGATGGTGCCACAACAATAACGTAGGTTTTTTAAAGCCATGAAACATTAGCCGTGTGTATCACAGAAGAGGGGTGCATCAAATCACTATCTCTGTGCTGGTTGTTCCTGAAGCCAATTCTGCTGCACTATTCTAGTCCTGCATTTCTGCATCAAATATTTATCTTTTTCTTTAAAAAAACACAATGGTTTCAGTCTTAACCATGCAATGTGGCAATGTATTTCATGCTCCCAACTGCCTTTGCCCAAAGAAATTTCATTTAACCTCTTTCCTATTCAGTTGTCTCCTCATCGCTAACCTTTTGAAAATGAGTTTTGTCTCAGTCTGCAGTGTGTGTCCCACCTAATGCAATTGAATTTCTGGATCATAACGTTTTAAATTTGTGACTAATTGGATGATTACTCATCCATGGGATTGGTGGCGGGAGCTCAAGATCTGGCCAAACCTGGAGATCATGAATCTTGGTTAAAAAAAAATGGTATGCAGTTTTCAACAGTATAACAATCTTAGTAGTACCCAGAGCTGCAAGAAGAAATAATGGAAGCCTTCAAGGCTGGAAACACAGGAAACTACAAACAAAATGTCTCACATTACCAACTTTAGAAAAGCAAAGTTGGATGTTGAACATCTGAAAGAAAAATAGAAATTGCTGGAAACACTCTGCAGATCTGGGCAGCATCTGTGGAGAGAGGAACAGAGTTAATCGGCCAAATGTTCATTCAACATGGAGGTGGAATTACAGGCAGATAGGACATCAATTTCCCACCATTGGCTGTTGTGCTGGTTCCCCCCCCCCTCCATGCCATTTTGGAACAGGCTGCTTTGGGGTGTGACAGCTATCTACCCATATACGGGTGCATATGCATATATGGTGCCATTTAAGCTAATTATAGGTCAATTGAGATCACTTTCCCAACACCAACTGAAATTTTGCAGTTGAGATGCAGGGCCCCTGTTGATGCTGTAACCTTGCTGATGAATGGATGTGGCCTTCCTGCACTAGACTGAGGGGCAAAAACTATATCATAAGTTAAGGCACACACAATCATCATAATTGTAGGGCTGTGGGCTGCCCTGTGGATGGGGTTTTAACACTGAAGATTCTTCAGAGGGTGACTGCTTCTCTTTCCCTGCCTATGTTGGCACTCCAACTGCTGGCAGTGGGGCTGCTGATCATATAGTCTGAGAAAGGCTCCTTTCAGCCTTTGGAGCCCACCCTCTGTCCTTAGTTGAACTGAGCTCCTGAAGGCAACCACTGGCATTTGTGAGTTCCTGTCCTGCACTTCCTCTCAATAATAAAATTCAGTTCAAAGTTTCAGGATGATGACCTTCAATTAGAATGTTATGGGTACCACTTTGAAATGTTAACTTTGTTTGTCTCTTCACAGTACTGCTAAGTATTTCCAACTTTACTTCACTGCAACCAAAGAGTACAGTGCCTTGGAAATAGCTGCCTCCTGGATGGGCCCTGGAATCAGTTTGCCAGTGCCTAGGGGAACGAGAGTTGAGTTGATGTTACAGACATGGGGGTCAATTTTATAGTCAGAAATTTGGCAACCCCAGCCCATTTGGGCTCATCTGAGCTGTCCAGTCAAGAGTGTGCAGCATGTAAATGGCTCCACAGCACCTGCTCACAGTCCAGTCAAGAGGATGGCAGCAAGAAAGCTCAAAGGTTCACGGTGGGGGCCCTAACACAAATGCTAGATGCTATGGAGAAGAAAGGGGAAACCATTTACCCGCAGGCAGGCAGGAGACACTGGAAGTGTCCAGTCCATCTGACTCACCCCCTCCAGAGACCAAGTCGTCTCTGGCCCAGCAGATGGAACAGGATGGCACCACAACACTTAAACCACCTGCAAGTAAGCCAAGGCCCTCCAAGTCCCAGCCCTCCAGAGAACACCTGCTAAGGTCATCTCAGGCAGCAGGACATAGCAGCCAGCAGACCACCTCAACCTCCGATTCGGATCCTGGGAGCGCACCTAGACGCAGCAGTGGGGTTAAGAAATTGTAGTTGCGCAGCATAGGCGTGGGTGATGTTCGGCACTTAAGGCTGCAGAGCACTGACGTTTGTATATATTTAATCTCATTATGTGTTTAAATCCACCTTTGCTAGGCTGCCTGATCTCCACTGATTAGTGATGTCAATGTTCAGGATGCATTCAAACTTACAGCAACACCTCCATCCCCTCTATGCAAAGATGTGATCTCAGTGAAAGTGTTTCCCTCGCACTGATGGGACTTTTTTGGAAGGTCATGTGACTTGTTTGGCCAATGCATGAATTTGATCTTACCAAATGGGCATATTTGGTCCCTCCCTCAGTCTTGGGTTGATGGGCAGCCTCGGTAACTTAAGTGGCAGCTGTCAGGGAGCTCATTGCTGTCACCCCTCCTTAATAAAAAGCACTGGATAGTAAATCCTCAGCTGCAGCTGAAGATACAACACGGGCAGGTGATGTGTTGTGATGCCTACCAATGAAATGGTCTTCCAAGATTCTACAGAATCTGGAACAGACCTTACAGATTAATGTAACCCCACTATTTAAAAAGGGAGGTAGAGAGAAAACAGAGAATAATAGATCAGTAAGCCTGATGTCGTTAGTGAGGAAAATTCTAGAATCCAATATCAAAGATTTTATCGCAAAATACTTGGAAAACAGTGGCAGGATTGGACAGACTTATTTAATTAACCCTGGTAGACAATTAAGGTAGACAAGTCCCCAGGGCCTGATGGGATATACCCCAGAATACTGAGAGAGGCAAGGGAGGAAATTCTGGGGCCTTGAGAGAAATCTTTATATTCTCACTGTCTGCAGGGGAGGTCCCTGAGGATTGGAGAATAGCCAATGTTGTTCCTTTGTTTAAGAAGGGTAGCAAGGATAATCCAGGTTATTACAGGCCAGTGAGCCTTAAGTTAGTGGTAGGGAAATTATTAGAAAGGATTCTTCGCAACAGGGTTTACTCCCACTTGGAAATAAATGGATATATTAGCATGCGGCAACATGGTTTTGTGAAGGGGAGGTCGTGTCTCACTAACTTGATCAAGTTTTTTGAGGAAGTGACAAAGATGATTGATGAGGATAGGACAATGGATGTTGTCTACATGGACTTCAGCAAAGCCTTTGACAAGGTCCCTCATGCCAGATTAGTACAGAAGATGAAGTCACACGGGATCAGAGGTGAGCTGGCAAGATGAATACAGAACTGACCTGGTCATAGAAGACAAAGGGTAGCAGTGGAAGGGTACATTTCTGGATGGAGGACTGTGACAAGTGACGTTTCTCAGGGCTCAGTGCTGGGACCTTTGCTGTTTGTAATATATATTTATAAATGATTTGGAGGAAAATGTAACTGGTTTGATTAATAAGTTGGCAGACGACACAAAGGTTGGTGGAATTGCGGATAGTGATGGGGACCATCAGAGGATACAGCAGGATATAGGTTGGAGACTTGGGTGCAGAGACGGCGGATGGAGTTTAATCTGTACAAATGTGAGGTAATGCATTTTGGAAGGGCTAATACAGATGGGAAATATACAGTAAATGGCTGAACCCTTGGGAGTATTGATAGGCAGAGGGATCTGAGTGTACAGGTACACAGGTCACTGAAAGTGGCAATGCAGGTGGAGAAGGTAGTCAAGAAGGCATACAGCCTTCATCAGCTGGGGCATTGAGGTTAAAAATCGGCAAGTCATGTTGCAGATTTATAGAACCTTAGTTAGGCCGCACTTGGAATAATTAGTGTTCAATTCTGGTCGCCACACTACCAGAAGGATGTGGAGGCTTTGGAGAGGGTACAGAAAAGATTTACCAGGATGTTGCCTTGTATGGAAGGCATTAGCTATGAGGAGAGGTTGGAAAAACTTGGTTTGTTCTCACTGGAACAAGGTTGAGGGACGACCTGATAGAAGTCTACAAGATTATGAGGGGCATGGACAAAGTGGATAGGCAGAAGCTTTTTCCCAGGGTAGAAGAATCAATTACTAGGCGGCAAAGGTTTAAGGTGCGAGGGGCAAGGTTTAAAGGAGATGTATGAGGCAAGTTTTTTTACACAGAGGGTGGTGGGTGCCTGGAACTCGCTGCTGGGGGAGGTAGTGGAAGCAGATACAATAGTGATTTTTAAGGGGCATCTTGACAAATGCACAAATAGGAAGAGAATAGAGGAATACGGTCCCCGGAAAGGTAAGGGATTTTAGTTCAGTCGGGCAGCATGTTCAGTGCAGGCTTGGAAGGCCGAAGGGTCTGTTCCTGTGCTGTAATTTTCTTTGTTCTTACCTGGAATAATATTAATGTCTCCTACCGTGAAGACCAAAGCCAAGTATTTCTTTAACTCCTCTGCCATTTCCTGGTTCCCAATTATTATTTCCCCAGTCTCATTCCTGAAGGCTATATGATGTAACACTATTTACAACTTCTAAATCATTTGTTGATGGCCTTTTAGAAATAGGTACGAATCATCCGCTCAGATACTCGCATTTATCTTTTGACTCAATGGTAAAAGGATGAATTGAAATATATCTTTAATTCTTCTTTATGTGACTCTAGATATATTAATGATTGTAGCTTAGCTAAATGTGTAGGCTCAGTATTAAGAAGTTATCAGGCGTATTAAGATAAAGCTTATACACTGAACTGAACCAGTAAAACGTCAGTATTCAAAACACAGGCCTCCTGCATTTTTAATTATGACACCAATTGTCAAAGTGATATAATTCTGCACCACAATTGTTTTGCAAGTTAAAAGAAAATAGGTGGACTGCTTTCTTATTCCTTTTCATTCAGTCTATCCTGAAGATTAAAGTTTTAAATTTCAATCACTTAAAGTTAGGTTTGCACTTTTGAAAATTATAGACAAAATTATAGTGAATGGAGCACTTGGGTTGTAATTATATTAACTGACAATGAATCCCTTAAGCATTGTAAAAATATATTAATATATCTTTTTCAACATTTGTCCTGCAGTAACAGAACAATGTTAGATATAATAAGAATACCTATATACTCAACATTTATATTGAACATTCAAATAATTTAAAGGTTCAGTTAATTCATGATTAAAGCAGATTAATTTGAAATGGATTTTTTTGCACTAACATAGGTAATTATCTTCACAGAATAGTCTTGCTTAAATATCAAACTGCAAAAATCAAATTTATAACTATGGGAATTCAGGTGCTACTGCTATTATTAACATTATAGAAAATAATGACCTCTGCTTTTACAAAAACTGCATAGTAATATGAGTTTTTAATTACCAGCTACCAATAACTTAACTTAATTTCATACCTGGCTATCCCAATGAATGTTAAGTCTGATTCCAAGGTTTAAAATGATCATGATAAATTGGTGCATTGTTGTATACATGTAAAGAATCCCAAAGACCTGAAGAATTGAAATAGATTGATGGAAAAATTAAGTTCCTTTCTGGTAACATACATTTTTTTGATTCTTTCATAGGACATGAGTGTTGCTACCAAGGCTAGTATATGTTGCTCATCCATAATTGTCCTTGAAAGGTGCTGGTGAGCTGTTTCCTTGAATCGCTGCTGCCACTGTACACCAGTGATGGAAGGAGCAAAAATTAAAAGCGGTGGATTGGGTGTCGAAAGAATGGGAATCTTTGTCCTGGATCGTGTCAGGCTTCTTCAGTGTTGTCCTGCTGCTTTGTCCAGGCAAGTGGAGTGTTCCATCACACTCCTGACTTGTGCTTTCTGGATGGTAGACAGGGGAGTCAGGAGGTGAGTCACTCGCCATAGAATTCCCAGCCTCTGGTCTACTCTTGCAGCCAATGTATTTATATGGCTGGTCCAGTAGGTTTCTAGTCAATTATAGCCCTCAGGATATTGATGATAGGATATTCAGTGATTATAATGCCATTGAATGTCAAGGTGAGCTGCTTAGATCCTCTCTTGTTGAAGATGGTCATTGCCTGACACTTCTATGGTTTAAATGTTACTTGTCACTTATCATCCAAGCCTGAATGTTGTCCAGGTCTTGCTGAATATAGACACAGACTGCTTCATTATTTGAGGAGTTGTGAATGGTGTTGAACACTACAAAAATCAGTAAACATCCCCATTTCTGACCTTGTGATGGAAGGAAGGTCATTAATGAGGCAGATTAAGATGAACAATCCTGAGGAACTCCTGCAGATTTGCCCTGGGACTGAGGTGATTGAGCTCCAAGAACCACAACCATCTTCCTTTGTGTCATGTATGACTCCAACCAACTAAGACTTTCCACCCTTATTCCCATTGACTTTAATTTTGCCAGGGATCTTTGATGCCACAGGCAGTCGGATGCTACCTTGATGCCAAGGGTAGTCATTCTCAACTCACCTCTTGAGTTCATCTCTTTAGTCTACATGTGGACCAAGACGATAACATGATCAGGAGCTGGGTGGCCTGGGCTAAACCCAAACTGAACATTGATGAGCAGGTTACTGTTGTCTATTGTTGTTTGATAGGACTGACAATGAAACCTCCTATCACTTCGCTGATGACCCAAGCCGTGTATACCACAAGATCCGTCTTCATTGTCTTCTCTCAGAGCAGAGAGTAGTAGAAGAAGCTGACAGTACAGTGGGTTTCTTTTTGACACATGGAGCCATCAACCCCATGCACATAACTTCGAGGGCAATGCAGCTCACTGACTTGCAACCCCAAAGTATTCCACTGGCTGAAAGTGGAGTTGGTGTGTGGCCAGGTCCTATCATCATTTTGTAATCATTCCATTTCATTTCCACTGCATATTGTTATTAAAATAGTAAATTTTACAAAGTCTGAAAGAAATGATGCAGCTCAAGTAGTAAAGGCAGTGCATTTCTGGAATATATTTGGAACAGTTTTCAGTAACTCAGGAGGAATTTGTTTGCATAAAACAAAAGTTTCTATTTTTGGCATTTTCTATCCACTTAGTGTCTACTTGTTGTGGCAGTGCATAGATTTAACTGGAATTCACTGGGTCAGGCAAGTGTCACCTGTGTGGCTGGCATATCATTTCTAATGACTTCAATGAAGAGTGTCATGAAGGCAATTGGTCAAGGCGAATCAATGTGAGTCTATGTAACACCACTAGAAGTGGCACTACGCAAATGAATTTCTCTCCCCATTTATTTAATACCCAAGAAGGGTTAAGACCATTTGATATTTAGCTGTAAACAACAAATCAGAATTGGTTAAAAGTATGACTGCAAGTAGAGACAATAATATGGTTAGAATTGATTTTAGGCTTGCCAGGGAGAGCCAAGAGCCATCAAGAAAGGCTTTAAAGTTAAGAAAGACAAACTTCGAAGGGATCAGAAATAAGTTAACCGTGGTTAATTTGGCGGCGCTTAGAGGTAAACCCATGAACAAATTGTGGAAATGATTCAAATAAATATTTGCTACAATACAAAATCAAAGCAGTCCCATAAAAGGCAGAAGTTGCACTTAGCAATTAAGTAACCATGGAGTAAACAAGGAAAGAGACTGTGCCAAATGAACTGAAAATGCTGAAACAAACGCAAATAATGCAAATAGAAATCCAACAGGCTTAGATAACAAATGAAAGAGATGGAAATAAAGTAATGGGGTACGATAACACAGCATGCAAAAACAACAGGAAATATGAAAACTAAGAATAACAGTTTTATAAACATACTGAGGGAAAGATAATCCTATGTGGGTATGTCGGTCCATTCAAAACAGATGCAGGTGGGATTAAAGCATAATAGCAGGCATGTTAAATGACAAATTTCACAGTGAAGGAAGAAGACAACATTTCAGCAATATAAATATACCTAAAAGTACAGCAAGGGAAGGAGTTTAATGTATTTTAACATAAATTTTAAAAAGGTACTGGTGGACACGGTAGGCGGCACGGTGGCACAGCGATTAACACTACTGTCTCGCAGCGTCAGGGACCTGGGTTCAATTCCCGGCTTCGGTCACTGTGTGGAGTTTTCATGTTCCCCCTGGGTCTATGTGGGTTTTCTCCGGGTGTTCCAATTTCCTCCCACAGTCCAAAGACGTGCGGGTTAGATGGATTGGCCATGCTAAATTGCCCCTCAGTGTCAGGGGGGCTAACTAGGGTAAGTGCATGGGGTTCTGGGGATAGGACCTGGGTGGGATTGCGATTGGTGCAGACTCGATGGGCCGAATGGCTTCCTTCTGCACGGGAGTATTCTATGATTCTCTGATTCTACATAATGGGACTTAAAAAATACTCACATTTACATAGCACTTTCATGACCACCGAACATCTTAAACCACTTTGCAACCATAGAAATACTTTGAAAGGTAAACACTTAATATTGTAAGATAGAAATTGTTGCAGTTAATGTGATCATGACCATATAATCTGTTTTGTCATATTTACTGGAGTAAACAATTCTCCAGGACCTGGTAGATTGAACCTCAGGGTACTCAAAAAATAGATTTGGAAATTGTTGATTAATTTGTAATAATTTCCAAACCTCTCCAAATTTAGGAAGTGTGGTTTGGTTTGGAAAATATAGGTAATGGTGTCATTTGGTTAACTGTTTCAGGAGGATAATAACAGACTCTAGTATGAGATAGCTAGGCTGGTGAAATGGACAGAAAGAAGTCTCACAACACCAGGTTAAAGTCCAACAGGTTTATTTGGTAGCAAATACCAGAAGCTTTCGGAGTACATTCGGAGTACTTTCGGCATCTCCACATCACGAAATGGACAGAGACATAGCAGATGAAATTTAATGCAGATAAGTATAAAATGGTACATTGTGATTGGATGAATGAGAAGAGGAAATATAAACCAAAGGTGCAATTTTAAAGGAACTGCAGCAACAGGGAGACCTGAAAGAATCCTTCCGCAAATCTTAAAAGTTGAGAAGGCCGGTAAAAGATCACATGGCAACTTAGTTTTATGAACAGAAGCATCCAAGCATCGAGGAGAAAAACAAGCAAGTTATGCTAACCTTTTTGCGAGACCCTGGCTGCACAGAAGAATGCTGAGAATGTTACTAGAATGATGCCGAGGGTGCAGGACTTCAGTTGACTGCAGAGGTTAAAGAAGTTGGAATCATTCTCCTCAGAGCAGAGAAAATTAAAGGGAAATTTGATAGAATTGGTCAAAATTATGAAGGGTTTTGAAAGGGTAAATGGTTCACTATTGTCCTTTAGAGAAGGAAATCTGCTGTCCTTACCTGCTCTGGCCTACATCTGACTCCAGAGCCACAGCAATGGGGTTGACTCTCAAATGCTCTCAGGCAACTAGGGATGGGGCAATAGATGTTGGCCAGCCAATGACGCCCAGGTCCCACAAATGAATAAAAAATAAATCAATAAAAAATACTTGTTTTTGGTGACAGAAGGATCAATAATCAGAGAATGCAGATTTCAAGTAATTGCCAAAAGAAGAAAAATATATTCACACACTGAGCAATATTGTGATCGCTAAGGCACAGCCTGAACGGGTTTTGTAAGCAAGTTCAGGCATAATGTTGAATAGGGAATTGGATCTATATTTCAAGGAGAGTATTTTGTCAGAAAGAGCTGGGGAATAGTGTCAGTTGGATATTTTTTTTAAAAAGGCACAGTAAGTTACACGTGTTTTATTAATCCGTGATTTCCATGAGTAAATCTGTATTTGTACAATGTTTGCTCACATTTAACTGGAAATTTCTGCCGGAAACTTAAATAAGCATGATGGAAATGAAAATGGGGCACTATACTGGCAGAATAGTCTGCACTGCCATAATAATTAGAATTGTGAAATTTGTATTCTTGCAGAATTCTTTCTTAAGTACCTTCCCAGTAAGGGAAACATTATCTTGACAAAACATACACTTAAAAAATACTAGTGAGAATTTTAACTAGTTTTCACTCAGTAATTTCAAACCATTTAGTTTTTTTTATTGTTCAATTGCAGTGCCTTGTACGATGGCACTAAAATTACTTCAGTTATGCTGCGGTCCCATTAGAGTGTTCAAAGCAATCAGTAAAATGGACATGTACTCTAAAAGCTTTATGTATTTTGTTGAGCACATAATATAAAGATCAAGCAAATTTATCTGTCATCTTTAATGTTATTTGAGCTAACGTTTTGTGACTTTGCGACTTCCAGGAAACTAATTTGGATTTGAAATAGTTTCTGAAGCGCAAGGGTGAAAGGCAATGTCAGGCACATTATTGATCCCTGCAACTTGTTTGACAAGAAATTATAATGAACAACTTAATATTCATAATACAGTTCCAAGTATATTAACATTTTGACATCTTAAAATCTACATCTAATTTCAATGACACTTATTTCCTATTAGTCTTCAAGAATTACTCGTAAGTTATTTTGCAATTGTTATGATCCAGGCCAGATACTCCAAGGTGTTTTACGAAAATAGCCTAGACCCTAAGTTTTTAACTTTGAATTTTTTTCATGGGTGAGCAGAAGGTGTTTCACTCCAGGTATGATTCAAGCAACCCACTAGAAGGCTTTTATCAAACAAAGTTTATTTAAGAACACAGTGAAACTAGAATAAGAAAAATCAGCATAACTTTTACCAGTTACAAGAGAACAACCATAATATTGTATAAACCTTAATAGTCTGCATGGATTTCCTCCGGGTGCTCCGGTTTCCTCCCACATTCTGAAAGTGCTGGTTAGGTGCATTGACCCAAACAGGAGCCGGAGTGCGGTGACCTGGGGAATTTCACAACTAACTTCATTGCAGTGTTAATGTAAGCCTTACTTGTGACTAATAAATAAGCTTTAACTTTAACTAACTATACTGTTCCAAATCAAACAGCTCCCACATACATACACCCTGTTCTAGGCTTAGCACAGAAAGCAACTATGCTCACATGATGCTGGATTTTGCAACTTTTTAGCACCTGCTGTGAATTAGTCATTTAGATGTTGAATTAAAACGCTGGACTTTCCAGTCCTGGAACTTGCGGCACACTTCAAGAGAAAGGGACAGAGACATTGCTTGCATCTAGCTTCTAGCTAGCAACCCACAGACAGCAGGATTTCCAACACCAGGGAGAGAAACAAGAAACAAAGAATTCTGTTTCCAGTCCAAACAGCTTCTGACAAAAATGAAACTAAAACCCTGAACTTTACTGTGAAAAAACTGTCCATGCAGGCATCACCTGACCTGTCAATCATTTGCCATCAGCAATTCAACAAGGTCATAACCCCTAGGACGCTGCATTAGTTCAGATTAAAAATGAACATTGCTTCAATTTCAGATGCTTCAGCAACACTAAAAGATGTTGGTACAGATAACACAGTGCCAAAATAAACTACCAGGGCCTGTTTAAACAAAAAAGCAGAGAAACATGATTAAAATCCATTTCTTAAAGGCACAGTATCATCACACTATGCACAGTGCTTGTGAGGTAAAACAAATCTCAAAATAATAATTAATCTGATAAAGTTTTCCATATTTATCAGTAAGTTTTGACTGCAGATTGCTTGATGTAATTTTAATCCTACGAGGAAAGTTGTATGTAAGTTTATAGGTAAATTATTGTTAAAAAGTCCAATCATTATTTGACATGAAGTACAATGCAACAATTTTACGAGGTTAGTAACTGCAAACAAAAGGAATTCTAATTGAATACTTGAAAGGGCTGAAAAGAATTATTTTTAAAAATGACTTGGAAGTTCTCAGGAGATCAACATGTTAGGAATTACTGGTTCATTTAACTATTTGCAACACATCTGCAACATATGTAGTTGGTTCATGAAATGAACTACTGGGTCATAAAGGCAAGGTGTCTGGTGTCTTTTTATCAATCTGTACCCCAGAGACTTGGATGCCACTTCCTGCCAATTTGGCAGCTGCTCCACTTCTGAATTGAGAATGTACGATCGTGACCAACAATGATCCTCCAACTCTTATTATTTGACGAGAAAATGAACCTGATGGGGGTTATCTTAAAAAACCTCTAGAAAATATCACAGTGCTCCTCAATATCATATCCCCGGATCTCACAGTTCAATTACAAAGAGAATAAAAATAGACAAGAATAAGTAATATTGGTGCAAACTGCAACAAATGGAGATTTTGGCACAGTTTTTGTAACAGCAAGGACAGCCTTGTTTGTCACATGAAAAAGGGATTGGTTTTCAATTTGTGCTATAATCCATAGAGCAGAGTGAAAGTAAAATGGACTATGGTGAAATTTACCCATCATTTGCCAGCGTGTCAGGCAATGACTGAAAACCTGCGAGGGACACGCTTCACCAGGACAGCAATACGAGAGAGCGTGAGGTTTGAGACCTTTACTTACTTTCGGGCAGCTGAGAGGACCGGCCCTGGGAGGGACACACTTCACCGGCACAATGATATAAGAGAGAGCGAGATTCAAGGCCAACACTCACCTTCAGGCAGCAGAGAGCACTGGACCTACGAGGGACACACTTCACTGGCACTGTGATACAAGAGAGAGCGAGGTTCAAGGCCAACACTCACTGTCGGGCTGCAGAGAGCACCTGACCTGGGAGGGACAGGCTTCACTGGGACTGCGAGGGATAAGCTTCACTGGGACTGCGAGGGATAAGCTTCACTGGGACTGCGAGGAATAAGCTTCACTGGGACAGCCGCTGTTCAAACACCACGCTAAGTTTGAAAATATCCCAAGAGTGATATCACAGGAAAGCAGAAAGCTGATTGATTTATTGGTGAGAAACTGATATTAAGGACTGTGTTTAAATAGCTGAAACTAAAAGAAACATAACAGGGGTGATTCTCCCATCGCGCTGCGCTGATTGTTTAGCGCAGCAGGCCGGATGATTTAAGCAGGGCCGGATTAGTGCAATTCGCACTGGACGTCCTGCCCCAAGGGCATCTCCCAGCACTGGATTTTCATATTCACATTCTAATTTAAATGTCATTTAAATGTAATTGAAGTCAAGGTACACTTTGAACATTGTTAACGTGCCTGCTTCCACCATCTCCACTGGCAGTGTTTTCCAGGCACCCATCACCCTCTGTGTGGAAAAGCTTTCCCCACATGTCTCCTCTAAACTTACCCCCTCTCACCTTACCCCCTTTCACCTTACCCCCTTAAACCTGTGCCTTCTTGTAGTCGACCCTTCCACCCTGGGAAAAAGACCTTTGACTATCCACCCTATCTATAGCTCTCATCATTTTCCAGTGAAAACAATCTGAGTTTATCCAACCTCTCCTCATACCTAAAACCCTCCAGACCAGGCAACATTCTGGCAAACCTTCTTTGTACCTACTCCAAAGCATCCACATCATCTGATAGCGTGGCAACCAGAGCTGCACGATGTGGCCTGACTATAGTTTTATACAGCTGTAACATCACTTGCCAATTTTTATATTCAATGCCCTGGCCGATGAAGGCAATGTCAATGCTCCTAATTGTTCTGTCATTTGCTGTATAATTTGCACCTGAATTTGATCTTCCAAAATGCATCACCTTGCATTTGTCCGGGTTAAATTTCATCTGCCATTTCTCTGCCCAAGTCTACAACCCTGCAATCCTTTGACAATCCTTGTTACTATCTGCAACTCCACCAATTTTCGTGTCATCTGCAAACTTTATAATCAGACCACCTACATTTTCCACCAGATCATTTATATATATTACAAACAACAATGGTCCCAGCACTAATCCCTGTGGAACACCACTAGCTACAGATCTCCATTCTGAAAAGCACCGTTCCACCACTATTCTCTGTCTTCTATAACCAAGCCATTTCTGTATCCATCTAGCTAGTACACCCTGGATCCCATGAGACTTTACCTTTTGTACCAGCCTGCCATGAGGGACCTTGTCAAATGCCTTACTAAAGTCTCTGTAGACAACATCTACTGCTTTTCCCACATCAATCATTCTTGTCGCCTCCTCAAAAAACTCAATCAAGTTGGTAAGACATGACCTTCCCTGCACAAAACCATGTTGCCTATCAGTAACAAGTCCATTCACTTCCAAATGCTTCCAAATCCTTTCTCTCAGAATCTTCTCCAACAGTTTTCCCACCAATGACATCGGGCTCACCGGCCTGATTTGGAGTCACCAAGCAGTGAGGCTCACACTTGAGCAGGGAATCCACAGTCATGAAGTGCTGATGGAGAGTTGGAAAGTTCTCCCCAGCTGGATGTTAGTTTAAGGACCCAAAGATATCTCATAACTTAGAGACTCGCAGGAACATTGAAGAGAATGAAATGAATTCCTGAGGGCTGTGGTGGATCTTCGTTTGATCATAGGAGAAGTGAAGGAGCCCTCAGGATCCTGCAAAGTACAGTGGAACTCTTGAGTAGAAATCAGGAAGTGGCCTATTGACATTTTCCAGTTTAAAATAGAAGTGTTTGAGAAATATAGCATCAAGTTAGTAGAACTTGCTTTGCTAACTCTTGTACAGTAAACATTTTTGTTTAAAATGTGAAATCTTGTGGTGTAATTCTTTCAGTTAATAACTGGGAGTTTGAATTCCTTTTTAAAATTTACTGGCTTTCATTGACATCATACTACTGCTAATCTTTGATTTTGTTTTATCTGGGTCAAATCCATTCCTACCTCATCAACGTTGGTTTTTCAGCAGAATTTTTCTAACTCTGGCTTTCTCCTTGTCCTTTCCCATAGTCAGCTTGAACCTTGTAATCTGAGGGTGGCATGGTGGCACAGTGGTTAGCACTGCTGCCTCACAGCGCCAGGGACCCGGGTGCGATTCCTGGGTCACTGTCTGTGTGGAGTGTGCACATTCTCCCCGTGTCTGTGTGGGTTTCCTCTGGGTGCTCTGGTTTCTTCACACAGTCCAAATATGTGCAGGTTAGGTGGATTGGCTATGCTAAATTGCCCCTAGGGGACTAGCTAGGGTAAAGGCCTGGGGTTATGGGGACAGGGCTTGTGTGAGATTGTGGTTGGTGCAGACTCGATGGGCCGAATGGCCTCCTTCTGCACTATAGGGATTCTATGATTCTAAATGTTTCTACACTGAGACTTGATTCACTTGGTCCACCTTATCCCCAAGAAGCAGGTCCAGCAGCGCCTTCCTTCCCATTGGATTGGAAGCATTCTGCTGTCGATAATTCTCCTGAACACAGTTCTTAAGCCTAGCTAAGCATTGCACTGAGTGATACCCATAGATCAGGGAGGAGAGTAGTATTTGCTATGCAAGAACAAGCCTTTTGAGGCCCTCATCTTTGTGCTTCTGAGTTCTGGGATGACTCTTGGGTAGTAGTTTTCTATGTTCTTAATACAGAAGAATATTTGCGTTGTATTGTTATATTTTTATTTGATAGCATACAAAACAGGAAAGGACTGATTTTAAAAAATTAAGATGAGAAGCGAAGTGAGTTTAATTGCAGTTACACAGAAGGACAAGCAAGATTGTTCATTCTATCACTACTGCCATAGGCAAAACTGAATTTCTGTTTGCATCCTCCATGTGCAAGCCCTTGATTAGATTTCAGTTCTCACTCTCCCCGTTCAACAGTGGATCAGAGTTTACTCTTCCCTCTGGTGTGTAATAAACCTGGAAACAATCTGCAATATTTTGATACTGGATACACTCAAAATGGAGGCTTTTTAATGTTGTGGAAAATAACAAAGGAAGCAAGGTTTTAGGATCTCATAAATGTCAGCTTAAAAAGTAAAGATTGATATTGGTACAAACTACAAAAAATAATGATTTGAAGTTATAAAAAAATCTGATGGAGAATTAAACTTTTACTTGTCATAATCAATGTTAAAAAAAACACTGGCCAAGATTATCCCATCTTCGGATGGTCTGAGACCAAAGGTAGCCCGGAAGATGCTATGGGAGCCCTCAGAAACCCAAATCAAGGATGCCATAGAAATTGTCTGGGACGTTTGAACTTCCAATGAGCAATTCCCCTGATCCCTAGGACTTTCCTAAAATGTCTTCAAATCTTAAGTTAGTTTCGGAGACTTTGGACTGTTCTGACCTATTTACCTGGATAGTTATCCACAGAGAAAAACCCTAGTCTAACTCCTGAGTAAATAAAAAGCTGACTCCTCCAATCACGCACGATGAAATCCCTCGACTCGCTCTCGACCTCCCCGATTCCCCAATTCTCCAACCCATCGACACCTTCATCTGACTCCCTGACTCCCACATTGACATTACCTGATTAACTCCTGAACCAACTTCCCACATACCCACACGCCATCCTGTCATCTCACCCAACTATCACCCTACCACCTCACAAATTGTCATCCTGCCTACAAACCTCCCTACTCACCTGCCACCCTACGTGTTGACTGCTTATCTTATCCACCCTACCCTCTTAACCATTTACCTTATCTACCCTATCCCCTTACTAGCTGGTATTTTTAAAATTGAGGCATTGAGAAGCAAGCACAGGGAGAAGGGCAAATGGGACATGGTGAGGGTAACAACAAAAGGCAAAAGGGAGAGGTGGGAGAAAATGCATTTCTTTGTCTTGAAATTCCAAAAACTCTGAAATAATCACACTTTTAAACTCAAATGCTGGCCTTTCTTCCAATGTATTCCTCAGATCACGCTCTGTGAAGATAATTGTGCTTGTTGGAGGTCAATCATCTCAGTCCCGGTATATTACTGCAGGAGTTCCTCATAATAGTGTTTTCAGCTCAACCATCTTCAGTTGCTTCATCAATGACCTTCATCCCATCATAAGGTCGGAAGTGGGGATGTTCACTGATGATTGCACAATGTTCAGCACCATTCGTAACTCCTCAGATACTGAAGCAGTCTGTGCCAATATGTGGTAAGATCTGGACAACATTCAGGCATGGGTTGATTAAGTGACAAGTAACATTAATGCCACAGAAATGTTAGACAGCGACCATCTCCAAAAGATGGTATTACAACATTTGTTGGCATTACCATCACTGAATCCCCCAATATCAACACCCTATGAATTACCATTGACCAGAAACTGAACTGGACCAGCCATATAAATACTGTGGCTCCAAGAACAAGCAGTTGCTTGGAATTCTGCAGTGAGTACCTTTCCGCCTAACCTTCCGCACTCTGTCAAACATCTGCAAGCCACAACTCAGGACTGCGATAAAATACTCTCCACTGATGAGTACAGCTCCAACAGCGCTCAAGAAGCTTGACCCCGTCCAGGACAAAGCAACCCGCTTGATTGTCACCAATTTAAACATTCACTTCCTCACCACCGATGAACAGTAGAAGCAATGTGTATTATATAAAAGATGTGCTGCAGAAACTCACCAATGCTCCTAGATAGCACTTCCAAACTTGCGACCTCAACCACCTAGATGAATAAGGGCAGCAATGTTTCCCTCCAGGCCACACATCACCCTGACTTGGAAATAAATCACTGTTGTTTCACTGTTGTAAAATGAAAATCCTGGAACTGCCTTCCTAACAGCTAGTACAGTGGTCAGCACTGCTGTTTCACAGCTTTAGGGAGCCTGGTTCGATTCCCGGCTTGGGTCACTGTTTGTGTGGAGTTTGCACGTTCTCCCTGTGTCTGTGTGGGTTTCCTCAGGGTCCTCCAGTTTCCTCCCACATTCTTAAAGACGTGCTGGTTAGGTGCATTGACCTGAACAGGCGTCGAACTGTGGTGACATTTCACAGTAACTTCATTGCAGTGTTAATGTAAGCCTTACTTGCGACTGATAAATAAACTTTTTTAATGGATGTACCTTTCACCAAAAGGACTGCAATAGTTGAAGAAAACCATTACCTTCTCAAGGGCAATTGTGGTTGAGCAACAAATGTTGGCCTTGCCAATGATGCCCACTTCCCGTGAAGGAATAAAAAAGAGCTCTGACTGTAAATGCAGTAGTGAATGATTTGGTATTCTGTATATTTACCGCTGCATGAACATATGGTGACGAATCCATATCGGAAAAGGATAACAATGTAACAATATGTGATGTGTCCCGGTGATCTGCGCTGCGACTTCTTTTACATTCTGTTTATACAAATGATTTGGATGAAAGACACAAGGTGAAAAGTGTGCTGGAGAAAACAAATTGGACAGCATGGCAACGGTAAAAGTTTCAGGAAGACATGAGCACTTTGACTGAATCATAAGATGGATGGCAATGTAGTACAATGCAGAGTAATGTGAAACAGCACATTTTGCAGACTTTCTTCAACACAAAATAGCTTGCAAGTTATACAGGTGTGAAGTTGGCGTTCTAATCTTCACTTTAGCCTTAGTTCAACTAACCGTTTGAGGTCATCCATCTTCATCCTTGTAGTTTTGAGTAAATGCATTCATCCTGTTTTCTACTTGTTCCCAAGGCTGTTGTTGCATGGTTCTAGTGAGAGTGCTCATCAATTTCTTACCATATTGCTGTCATGTCCTTCAATGTCTTTATCACCTTGGATTTTACTCTCCTGCTGGCCTTCCTGCCATCGATCCATCCTCACCTGACTGAAGTTTCATGGTGGGGGGGAAGTGGAGGAGGCTAAGGGAGGTCTGGCTGCCCTTGGGCCGATTGAGACCAGTAATGGCCAATTAGTATAGATAAGGATCTCATTCCATCCTGCCACAGTTACTTTACCGGTGGGGGTATAGGCTCATGTCCTGTGAGAAGTTTCACCTACTACCCCCTACCCTAACCACCCCCCTCCACCTTCCCCACCCCCATCTCCCCCACCCCGCTGGGAGGCTGAGAAAAAGGTCCGGAGGGAAGGTCTGCAATGGGATGAAAGACAAAAGGATTCATGGTTCAAGGCCAAAGAAAATAGGACAAGGAAATCAAAAAAAGATGTGTCTGGAAGTGGTGTGTATGGCAGAATCATGGACAACTGTCACCCCAAAGCAAAAAAAGAAAAAAAAAAGAGATTAATACAAAAATAGCAAAAGAAAAGGAAACAAAATGGGGGCAGAGGTTCTCGCTTGAAATTGTTGAATTTAGTGTTGAAACCAGAAGGCTGTAAAGTGCCGAACTGAAAGGTGAGGTGATGTTCCTCTTTCAAGTCTTACAGCATCTTACTGCTTTTTGAATTTGAGTTCAACCATTTTGGACTCTATCCCCATTTGTCTGTCACAGTACTAGAGGTGTTAGAAGAACTATTTTTTTTTGTCAGCTTATGTAATTTCTGCCTCATTATGTCATCTATTTAATCTTTCTAATCAAACAGCAGTAAATCCTTTAGCATGGTAGAACAACCCCTTTTTAAAGGAGGTAAAAGTTCAGATCCAAACTGCTAGCTATCAGTTTCCATTTTACCCTGCCTTTCTAAAGTTATGGGGGGTGGCAGGAGGGGGGCAAGGTGGGGTGGGGTGGGGTGGGGGGGGGAATATTTCCTGTAATGCCAGCACGGGAATAGTAGCAGCCGGGGGGGGGGGGGCGGGGTAGACCATGCAAATGTCTGTTGATGTCAGGCGAGATTTGGGCTGAGTGCGGCCGGAAGATTCCACCCATGGACCCATGGACCCATGGAATGGTTTGTCTATAAGTGGATAGCTGCTATTTCAGACACAGTAAGAAGTCTCACAACACCAGGTTAAAGTCCAACAGGTTTATTTGGTAGCAAATACCATAAGCTTTCGGAGCGTGCTGCTCCTTCGTCAGATGGAGTGGTCTCTGTTCTCCAACAGTGCACAGACACAGAAATCAAGTTACAGAATACTAATTAGAATGCAAATCTCTACAGCCAGCCAGGTCTTAAAAGGTACAGATAATGTGGTTGGAGGGAACATTAAACACAGGTTAAAGAGATGTGTATTGTCTCCAGACAGAACAGCTGGTGAGACTATGCAAGACCAGGGGCAAGCTGTGGGGGTTACTGATAATGTGACATAAATCCAACATCCTGGTTTAGGCCGTCCTCATGTGTGCGGAACGTGGCTATCAGTTTCTGCTCAGCGACTCTGCGCTGTCGTGTGTCGTGAAGGCGGCCTACCGAAGGCATTTAGGTCATTCTATTCTTATGAAAAAATTGACATTCTTTTTAATAAGGATTGTCTTGTATGCTTCATGAATTACCTTTCTAATTATATTCAGTGTGTGGATAAGACAGGTTTGTTTCTGATCCTCTTATAGTTAAAATGAGTGTCCCTCAGGGTTCTATTTCAGGCCCTGTTCTTTTTCTACCTATATGTGAGTCCATCCATTCCTTCTGTTTTGCACAATAGCAAATCAGTTTTACGAATGGACAATGGGTAATTTTTGGTCTTCACCTTCTGATGAACTTGACTAAAACCAAGTTTATGCATTTTAGCAGAAAATGTTTGGAAAGAACAAATGCTTGATAGCTCTGGACTTGAGTAAGTTTTCACTTATAAATATTTCAGATTTGACTTTGGCTTTTAATTCCCATGTTGACATTTTACATAGGCTGAGGGAGCTCGGTCTTTTCTCCTTGGAGAGACGAAGGATGAGAGGAGACCTGATAGAGGTGTATAAGATGTTGAGAGGCATAGATCGGGTGGACTCTCAGAGGCTTTTTCCCAGGGTGGAAATGTCTGCTATGAGAGGACACAGGTTTAAGGTGCTGGGGGGTAGGTACAAGGGAGATGTTAGGGGTAAGTTTTTCACACAGAGGGTGGTGGGCGAGTGGAATCGGATGCCGTCTGTGGTGGTGGAGGCGAACTCAATAGGGTCTTTTAAGAGACTCCTGGATGAGTACATGGAGCTTAATAGGATGGAGGGTTATAGGTAGGTCTAGAAGGTAGGGATGTGTTCGGCACAACTTGTGGGCCGAAGGGCCTGTTTGTGCTGTAGTTTTTCTACGTTTCTATGTTTCTAAGCTAAGGTTAAGTCTAGATTTAGTTTTCTGTATCATGATAAGTCCTGCTTTATTCACTCTACCAGATACACCATAGGTCAGATATTTATTCTGCCCACTTTTGACACAGTGACTTCTTTTATAAAACAGCTTCCAAAAACTCCCCTGGTAAGTTAGGCATCCTCTCTCACTCTGTGGTTAGATTTGTGACTTGTGCCCCTTTTCACACCAATCACTGTGGCCTGTATTTCTTAATTAATTGGCCCTCATTGCACACGAGGCACCAATTCCACTGTCATCTGTTCATTTATCAAACCCTGCTCAGGAAAACACCCACCGACTTGAAAATAGAACAGAAGATGCTGGAAAAACTCAGTAGGCCTGTGAGCAACTATCAGGAGAGAAACAGAGTGAATGTTTCGAGTCCTCCTACTCTTAACTCTGTTTCTCTCCTAATAGGTGCTGGCAGACCTGCTGAGTTTTTCCCACGGCCCTCTGTTGTTTCAGATTCCAGCATCCGCAGTATTTTGCTTAAATTTGCCGATTTGAAAAGTTTGTTACATTTTACTATCCCTTCTTATAATCTGAGGTCATGTTGACTTGATCACATTGGTCACTCCGAGAGTAACCACAGTCTTTGATCGGATCTAATTTCAGTTTGTGGCTGCCAGTGATTGGAACAAGGTACAACTAAAGCTAAAGCTAACTAATTTCATTACCATGGATGCCTTTCGCAGAAGGATTAAGGCTGTGTTGCTTGAATATGTTAAACTGTCAATTCTCTTTTACTGCTAGTTTATATTTCACTGGTGGTGTTTAAGTGAATTGTATTGTGTAATTTATGTTGTTGCAGTTATAGCCTCTTTGTCAGATCATTATTGTAATGAGAATTGGTTCTCAATGGACTCACCTGGCTAAATAAAGGTTAAATAAATTTCTTTCTCTTTTGTTGGTTTTGAGTTTTGTGATGGGCGGCACGGTGGCACAGTGGTTAGCACTGCTGCCTCATGGCGCCGGGGACCCGGGTTCAATTCCTGGCTTGGGTCACTGTCTGTGCGGGGTCTGCTCGTTCTCCCCGTGTCTGGGTGCTCCGGTTTCCTCCCGCAGTCCGAAAGATGTGCTGGTTAGGTGCATTGGCCATGTTAAATTCTCCCTGAGTGTACCCGAACAGGTGCCGGAGTGTGGCAACTAGGGGATTTTCACAGTAACTTCATTGCAGTGTTAATGTAAGCCTACTTGTGACACTAATAAAATTTAAAATAAAGTTTTTCTCCTGGTTTTTTTGTGGTTTTGCTTTCAGATGGCAACTGTTCATGATAGTGCCATTCACATCTGCTCTAGAAATAACTTTTAGTTCCTTACATTTGACCTGAATGGTTAACTTTGGTTCTTGTGACACCGAAGCTGTCAGACCGGTTGAGTATTCCCAACATTTTCTGTCTTTATTTCTCATTACCATGTCCTTTGGCCTTAAACCATCATAATCTCTCCTACCTGACCTGATGGAGACAAACCAGCCTCCCAATCATTGACTCTGTCTACATTTCCCGCCACCTCGGAAAAGCAGTCAGCATAATCAAGGACCCCATGCACCCCGGACATTCTTTCTTCCACCTTCTTCCGTCAGGAAAAAGCTAAAAAAGTCTGAGATCACGTACCAACCGACTCAAGAACATCATCTTCCCTGCTGCTGTCAGACTTTTGAATGGACTTACCTCGCATTAAGTTGATCTTTCTCTACACCCACCTATGACTGTAACACTACATTCTGCACTCTCTCATTTCCTTCTCTATGAACAGTATGCTTTGTCTGTATAGCGCGCAAGAAACAATACTTTTCACTGTATGTTAATACATGTGACAATAATAAATCAAATCAAATCAAATACCTTCTTTCCTTTTACAGGCCTTATCTTTCATTCCTTTTCTCAACTTCCATACTTTCATTTGGTTAAAACTAATTTTAACACAGTTCTGATGAAAGGTGATCAACCTGGAACTTTGACCTGGATTTTTACTGAGTTGCTCTGACTTGGGAAGCCTTTAAAATTTTAATGGAGTCTGACCCCTCCTGTGAACAGAAATGGTTCATAACACCTCAGAGGAGTTGTGAACTCCAGTCCTGAGTGGGGAACAAAACAAAAAAGTACCTTCTGCTGGAATTATTTGATTGAGAGACCATTCATTTTCAAACCACAGAAAAAAACCTGGGGCCAATTCTCCTGTCCCAACCGTCACGGGAACTGTAGAGGGCGGAGGGTGGAGGGGGGACGGACCACATAAAGGTCCATTGACCTCGGGCAGGATTCTCCGATTTTGGGGCGAACTGTTCTTTCAGTTTCAATAGGGTACTTTGTTTGATGATGTATTGGTTTGGTTTGACAGCTGAGCCCATTATGAATGCTTGGTTCAGTTTCAAAAGCAAATGAACCACTTATCTCAACAATTTGACCAGGAGTTTTATGAGGTTATGAAAAGATTAGCCGTCCCTAATGTGGTTTGTGAATAAATGTCTTATGCTTTACAATTAAATAACCACTTGAGGGGATTTAATTCTTACAAAAGATACAAAAGGGTCCAGAGGGGCAATTGTTTCACACAGAGGGTGGTGAGTGTCTGGAATGAGCTGCCAGAGATAGTAGTAGAGGTAAGTACAATTTTGTCTTTTGAAAAGCAATTAGACAGTTACATGGGTAAGATTGGTATAGAGGGATATGGACCAAATGCGGGCAATTGGGACTAGCTAAGTGGTAAAAACTGGGCGGCATGGACAAGTTGGGCTGAAGGGCCTGTTTCCATGCTGTAGACCTCTATGACTGTATGACTCTGGAGTTCTTTTTTTCAGTTTGGTGTGTTTGAATGGCACTTGTTCGAAGTTCAATATTTTTTCATGGAATTTCAAATATTTACCATTGACATTACATGGCTCTGGGGATCTATTCATAGTGGTTGGTGAGCGGCTATGGAGTAAAAGCAAAATATTGTGCATGCTGAAAATCTGAAATAAAACAAAGTGCTGAAAAAACTCAGCAGGTCTGGCAGCATCTGTGGAGGTGGGCCTTCTATCAGCCTTACCATTCACCTACTTCCATTGGCGCCTCAGGCCTGTGTCCAGAAGTAAAAGGCACAACTCTGTCTTTTCCCTATCTCCCAGAACAGAAGCATGGTGGGGTGAGGGTGGAGTGGGGTAGCGCCCTCCTTAATGGAAATAGGTTTGAGGAGTTGGAAACTTTCCCGACTCCTGATACCCGTCTCCATCTCCTTCATGAAAATCCAACCCCATACCTCTATTTCCAGTATTTCCAGCATTTTCTGTTTTTATTACAAAGTTTAATATACCTTTCGATATATTTAACAGCCTCACTGTTTTGTTGTTACTATTGTCAGTCCGTTGGTCAGCCCAGTGTTCGGACATTGTGCAGGTTACTTCCACCACAATTCAAAGGTTAAAAAACAGTGTTTGATTCTCCAGCATTTAAAAACATAATAATCTACATGTGGCTCCAACAGCAATTTCTCAGTCAGAGAAAATAAGATGACGTGTAAATATTAACTTCTATGTTAGAGAGAAAAAAAATCAGACAGAAGAGTTTGTTTGAAATGCCAAGCAACTTGCTAATGCACATCTCTGAGCTCAATGAGTTGAAACAGATATTCCTTCATCCTTAAGTTTATCTGCTGGAAACACTGTCAACTCAATTCCCTTGTCCTGATCGTATAACATAGCAATTGCATAAAATCAATTTGCATAATTAATAGAATGTGTTAAAGCACATCATCTGGTTCTGTTTCCTCAAGCAGCATTATGTTTGTTGATAAGTTAGACTCATTAGCATTTTGCAAAGTCCCTTATAAATAAATTTTCTATGTGACCAAACTAGGCCTGATGCAAGGAGAGTAGGATTGATGTACCCCTGTGACCCAATGGATTCTGTGTGGGCAGCTATTTAAAATGTCCGCAGCACCTTATCTACTCCAATCAGCAGACCATTCTTTAAGTATGTTGATGGGTCAGTGATGATTTGATCCAACAGTAATTTTAACTCAAGACCTGAGTTCAGCAGTCATTATGGACTCCTTGCCAAGCTAACTTGGTGTAAAGAGGCACAAGGGACAGAGTGGGCTCAGGACAACAGGCTAATTTTATTTTATTTTTACTATCCTTCTGGTTGAGGAAGAAGCCTTCCTTGGCTCCAAAGGGAAAACTTGGACCTCCCCTGTCCTGGGCTCCATTCCCCATTCATTAACCACAATGTCCTCGAGCACCCTTTGAACGACTTAGCTAAGTGTAGGGACCATTCTATGAGGCCTCTGCTATGCACATTCCTGCCCGCCAGCTAGGAGTTCAGGAGGGGGACTGTCAGATAAGCAGATAGCAGGGCCAGAAAGTTAAAACCCCTGGCCTCAGATTGTGGTGGTCAAAATGGTTTGCTCCACTTCAACTGCTGTCTGTTCAACTCCTGTCAAAGAGAGTCTGGTTCAACAACAGGTGACAGTGAGATATGGAACAGTTGCTCTTCCCTTATATATTTGTACATTTGAACTGTTGGATATCTGAAAAATCATCTGAAAGGCCAAGCAGTGCAAAATTGTCACTTGATATTTGAGATACCGCAGAGGATAACAATGTCCCGCTGGCAGGACCGACCCAGCTGAAGGCAGGAATTCTCTGACCTCGTCCATGGCTGGGATTCTCTGGGCTCGCTGCAGTGAATGGAGTTTTGGCTGAGTGCCAAATTCTCCGTTCTCGCTGGCAGCGGTGGCAGAGCGTATAAGATTGGAGAATTCTGGCCGAAGTAACAGGAGTCTGGCAACAGAACTGTATGCAGTCAAGAGGGAGTGGCCCGGGAAGTTAACATTGACTCCAGCTACCATGAACTCAGCATAGGATGAAACATGGGCAAGGTAACAGTCTGATGAATACCACCTATTGACTTTCCTCAGTTCTCCTCCAAATGAACTCCGGTTGGATGAATCACTTCGTGCATTGTAGGAGCACCTGCACTTCACAGACTCCAGCAGTTCAGAGGGCAGCTTACAACTCGCTTCTTAAGGGCATTCAGAGTTTAACAATAAACTTTGACCTTGCCAACAACATGCACATCCTGAGAAAGAATTTAAAAAAGCCACAACTTTCAACTTGTGTCATTGATTTGATTGTAACTGTTATATTGCTGCGTAGAACAATAAAAATGTATAGGGCTAATGAGGAAAGAACTGGGAACAGGACTAACTGGACTGATCTTTCAAAGATCTAGCACAAGCTTGATAAATCGAATGGTTTATTTTTGTGCCAAATGACTTGATTGCTACTTGTGATAGGAAATGTTTCTGTGTGACATGCTTGATGTCAACTAGTCTGATTGTCTTGGATGTAGATATTCACCTACATAAAGAATTAATTCCTCAGCTCTCCTCCAAATAATGCCATATGGCATCATCTAACATTTTTACATGTCAGTATGATTATTAAATCCAAGATTAATAACCATGAGAATGTACTTGTGGCAGCCAGCACAGGATTCCAGAAATTTTAGACTTAGTTTGAAGGACATGAGGATGAAACCTTATGATCTGTAAATACTATTGTTGACCATGAACATACTCTGTACAAGTGCCAATGCTACAGGCATAGTCTAGCATTGATCTATGGAAGACTGTGAAGAACCAGCACAGTTGAGAGCTTCAGTTGTACCAAGACTGTCATTTTGCATTGGAATAGGTGCTAAACTCACAGGGCTGCCATCAATATAAAACTCCCATAGACTTATTAACATCTAAATAAGCCATCACAGTATGATTACCAGTCAATAATGAATGCTAGAAGGAGGGTGTAATCATTCTCATTCTTGTTTTCCTCCTCAGGATGCTACCTTTAATTGTTAATCTTTCCAGTGCTCTCTAATTAGAGCCAAGTCGCCAATAAAACAGTAAGCAACCAATTTAATTGGAAGAACACTCATTTGGCTCTGTTATGGAGACATGATCCCTTCTGTCTGATGTTCCCAAACAATGCTCTGTAGATATAAGATTGCCACATATATTGGTATTTCATTGCATTGACAATTGTTCAATTATTAGAATTAATCTTAAACCAGATGGTGATCATGTTGGTTACACTTTTCAATGTTTATTGAAATTAGAGATTTCTTTTTGGTTAGTCAAATATCCGAATGGAAGAAACCTTTCTGCAAATCAAGTTATTGAAAACCTACACTCAGCCAAAGAGTATTTGCTGCTCGATTATGTATTCTATTCCCATAGGATAACATCCACCAAACCAGTCCAGAGAACGTAAGCATTGGTAAATGATACCAAGACTTATGGGCTCTCAAGTGTATGCAGCAGAACAAGAGTTTAACCAGGTAAAATGAGGAGAGCTTCGTTCCATTGTTTGGCTAGGCCCACCCGACCCTTTGGAGCAGTAGCTTGCAGGGTTATTTGGAACCAAATGAGAAGAATCCTAGTTTCTAGTGACCCAGATGTAGCCCTGGACTCTATTCTTACTCCCCAACATTTTATAACTGTACAATTAGATATTGGGAGTATGAGTCAACTCTCATTACAGTAAACTGCTGATTAAGCAGGACTAAAAGCACTCAACCCAAAAAAATAGAACAAAAGCTTTCTCAATCCTTTCACTACATAGGACCCTTTAAATTACAACATTGAGCCCTTATCCCTTATCTATGCATGGAAGATAATTAATGGAATATACATTTCAGCCATGTATTTGCATAACCTATGTTCATCCACTCTGTAGTTGCTGTTTCTGTTTCTTCACATAAGGGAACAATAATGGTTTTGTGAAAGGGAGGTCGTGTCTCACGAACTTGATTGAGTTTTTCGAGGAAGTGACAAAGATGATTAATGAGGTAGGGCAGTGGATGTTGTCTACATGGACTTTAACTTTACAAATATTGACTGGAAAAGCTATAGTTTGAGTACTTTAGAGGGGTCGGTTTTTGTCCAGTGTGTGCAGGAAGGCTTCCTGACACAGTACGTAGATAGACCAACAAGAGGCGAGGCCACATTGGATTTGGTACTGGGTAATGAACCAGGCCAGGTGTTAGATTTGGAGGTAGGTGAGCACTTTGGTGACAGTGACCACAATTCGATTACGTTTACTTTAGCAATGGAAAAGGATAGGTATATACCAAAGGGCAAGAGTTATAGCTGGGGGAAAGGAAATTATGATGCGATTAGGCGAGATTTAGCTGGCATAGGTTGGGGAAGGAAATTGCAGGGGATGGGCACAATTGTAATGTGGAACTTGTTCAAGGAACAGCTACTACACGTCCTTGATAAATATGTACCTGTCAGGCAGGGAGGAAGCAGACGTGTGAGGGAACCGTGGTTTACTAAGGAGGTTGAATCTCTTGTGAAGAGGAAGAAGGAGACTTATGTTAAGATGAGACGTGAAGGCTCGGTTAGGGCACTTGAGAGTTACAAGTTAGCCAGGAAGGACCTAAAGAAAGAGTTAAGAAGAGCCAGGAGGGGACATGAGAAGTCTTTGGCGGGTAGGATCAAGGAAAACCCTAAAGCTTTCTATAGGTATGTCAGGAGTAAAAGAATGACTAGGGTAAGATTAGGGCCAGTCAAGGACAGGAGTGGGAAGTTGTGTGTGGAGTCTGAAGAGATAGGAGAGGCACTAAATGAATATTTTTCGTCGGTATTCACACTGGAGAGGGACAGTGTTGTTGAGGGGAGTACTGAGATGCAGGCTGTTGGACTGGATGGGATTGATGTTCATAAGGAGGAGGTGTTAGCAATTCTGGAAAGGGTAAAAATAGATAAGTCCCCTGGGCGGATGGGATTTATCCTAGGATTCTCTGGGAGGCTAGAGAGGAGATTGCAGAGCCTTTGGCTTTGATCTTTGCGTCGTCATTGTCTACAGGAACAGTGCCAGAAGACTGGAGGATAGCAAATGTTGTCCCCTTGTTCAAGAAGGGGAGTAGGGACAACCCTGGTAATTATAGACCGGTGAGCCCTACTTCTGTTGTGGTCAAAGTATTGGAAAGGATTATAAGAGATAGGATTTATAATCACCTAGAAAGGAATAATTTGATTAGGGATAGTCAGCACGGTTTTGTGAAGGGTAGGTCGTGCCTCACAAACCTTATTGAGTTCTTTGAGAAGGTGACCAAAGAGGTGGATGAGGGCAAAGTGGTTGATGTGGTGTATATGGATTTCAGCAAAGCGTTTGATAAGGTTCCCCATGGTAAGCTTCAGCAGAAAATACGGACACTTGGGATTGAGGGTGATTTAGTGGTTTGGATCAGGAATTGGCTAGCTGTAAGAAAACAAAGGGTGGTGGTTGATGGGAAATATTCATCCTGGAGTTCAGTTACTAGTGGTGTACCGCAAGGATCTGTTTTGGGGCCACTGCTGTTTGTCATTTTTATTAATGACTTGGATGAGGGCGTGGAAGGATGGATTAGTAAATTTGCGGATGACACTAAAGTCGGTGGAGTTGTAGACAGTGCGGAGAGAAGTGGCAGATTACAGAGGGACATAGATAAGCAGCAGAGCTGGGCTGAGAGGTAGCAAATGGAGTTTAATGCGGAAAAGTGTGAGGTGATTCACTTTGGAAGGAGTAACAGGAATACAGAGTACTGGGCTAATGGTAAGATACTTGGTAGTGTGGATGAACAGAGGGATCTGGGTGTCCATGTGCATAGATCCCTGAAAGTTGGCACCCAGGTTGATAGGGTTGTTAAGAAGGCGTACAGTGTGTTAGCTTTTATTGGTAGAGGGATTGAGTTTCGGAGCCAGGAGGTCATGCTACAACTGTACAAAACTCTGGTGCGGCCGCATTTGGAGTATTGCGTACAGTTCTGGTCGCCGTATTATAGGAAGGATGTGGAAGTGTTGGAAAGGGTGCAGAGGAGATTTACCAGGATGTTGCCTCGTATGCTGGGAAAATTGTATGAGGAAAGGCTGAGGGGCTTGAGGTTGTTTTCGTTAGAGAGAAGAAGGTTAAGAGGTGACTTAATAGAGGCATACAAGATGATCAGAGGATTAGATAGGGTGGATAGTGAGAGCCTTTTTCCTCGGATGGTGTTGGCTAGCATGAGGGGACATAGCTTTAAATTGAGGGGTGAGAGATATAGGACAGATGTTAGAGGTAGCTTCTTTACTCAGAGAGTAGTAAGGGCGTGGAATGCCCTGCCTGCAGCAGCGGTGGACTCGGCAACGTTGAGAGCGTTCAAGTGGTTATTGGATAAACATATGGATGATATTGGAATAGTGTAGATTAGAGGGGCTTTAGATTGGTACCACTGGTCGGCGCAACATCGAGGGCCACAGGGCCTGTACTGCGCTGTAATGTTCTATGTTTTATGTTCTATGTTCAGTAAGGTCTTTGACAAGGTCCCTCATGGCAGACTGGTGCAGAAGGTGAAGTCGCATGGGATCAGAGGTGAGCTGGCAAGGTGGATACAAAACTGACTCGATCAAAGAAGACAGAGGGTAGCAGTGGAAGGGTGCATTTCTGATTGGAGGGCTGTGACAAGTGGCATTTCTCAGGGATCAGTGCTGGGACCTTTGCTATTTGTAATATATATAAATGATTTGGAGGAAAATGTAACTGGTTTGATAAGTAAGTTTGCGGACAGCACAAAGGTTGGTGGATTTGCGGATAGCGATGAGGACCATCAGAGGATACAGCAAGATATAGATCAGTTGGAGACTTGGGCGGAGAGATAGCAGATGGAGTTCAATCCGGCCAAATGTGAGGTAATGCATTTTGGAAGGTCTAATACAGATAGGAAATATACAGTAAATGGCAGAACACTTAAGAGTATTGATGATCAAAGGGATCTGGGTGTACAGGTACACAGGTCGCTGAAAGTGGTAATGCAGGTGGAGAAGGTAGTTAAGAAGGCATACAGCATGCTTGCCTTCATTGGCCAGGACATTGAGTTTAAAAATTAACAAGTCATGTTGCAGTTTTATAGAACCTTGGTTAGGCCGCACTTGGAATATAGTGTTCAATTCTGGTCGCTACACTACCAGAAGGATATGGAGGCTTTGAAGAGGGTACAGAAAAGATTTACCAGGATGTTCCCTGGTATGGAGTGCATTAGCTATGAGGAGAGGTTGGAGAAACTTGGTTTCTCCTCACTGGAACAACAGAGGTTGAGGGGCGACCTGATAGAACTCTACAAGATTATGAGAGGCATGGACAGAATGGATAGTCAGAAGCTTTTTCCCAGGGTGGAAGAGTCAATTACTAGGGGACACGGGTTTAAGGTGCGAGGGGCAAGGTTTAAAGGAGTTATACGAGGCAGATTTTTTACACAGAGAGTAGTGGGTGCCTGGAACTCGTTGCCGGGGGAGGTAGTGGAAGCAGATATGGTAGTGACTTTTAAGGGGCATCTTGACAAATACATGAATAGGATGAGAATAGTCCCCAGAAGGGTAGGGGTTTTTAGTTAAGTCGGGCAGCATGGTCGGTGCAGGCTTGGAGGGCTGAAGGGCCTGTTCCTGTGCTGTAATTTTCTTTGTTCTTTGTTCTAATACAGATGTGTGAGGGTTGCCTTTAAACATACTGGTTCTTTTCTGCTTTGTATTTTAATTATGAGTGGAGCTTTTGCCACATTGATTATGGTTTATTGTCTCCAAATATTTTATTGCATACTTTTGCCTGAATGGTTCCTATGTGTATTAGGTCCTTTTTACAGTCTCAATCATTGTGTGTCTGAGTTTCAGTATCTGTACTTGCATAGTTGCAAATTGCCGAACAAATGATTCAATCCATTGGGTTTCATAGAACATAGAACATAGAACATAGAACATTACAGCGCAGAACAGGCCCTTCGGCCCACGATGTTGCACCGACCAGTTAAAAAAAAAACTGTGACCCTCCAACCTAAACCAATTTCTTTTCGTCCATGAACCTATCTACGGATCTCTTAAACGCCCCCAAACTAGGCGCATTTACTACTGATGCTGGCAGGGCATTCCAATCCCTCACCACCCTCTGGGTAAAGAACCTACCCCTGACATCGGTTCTATAACTACCCCCCCTCAATTTAAAGCCATGCCCCCTCGTGCTGGATTTCTCCATCAGAGGAAAAAGGCTATCACTATCCACCCTATCTAAACCTCTAATCATCTTATATGTTTCAATAAGATCCCCTCTTAGCCGCCGCCTTTCCAGCGAAAACAATCCCAAATCCCTCAGCCTCTCCTCATAGGATCTCCCCTCCATACCAGGCAACATCCTGGTAAACCTCCTCTGCACCCTCTCCAAAGCCTCCACATCCTTCCTGTAATGTGGGGACCAGAACTGCACACAGTACTCCAAGTGCGGCCGCACCAGAGTTGTGTACAGTTGCAACATAACGCTACGACTCCTAAATTCAATCCCCCTACCAATAAACGCCAAGACACCATATGCCTTCTTAACAACCTTATCTACTTGATTCCCAACTTTCAGGGATCTATGCACACATACACCTAGATCCCTCTGCTCCTCCACACTATTCAAAGTCCTCCCGTTAGCCCTATACTCAACACATCTGTTATTCCTACCAAAGTGAATTACCTCACACTTCTCCGCATTAAACTCCATCCGCCACCTCTCGGCCCAACTTTGCAACCTGTCTAAGTCTTCCTGCAAACTACGACACCCTTCCTCACTGTCTACCACACCACCGACTTTGGTGTCATCAGCAAATTTGCTAATCCACCCAACTATACCCTCATCCAGATCATTAATAAATATTACAAACAGCAGTGGCCCCAAAACAGATCCCTGAGGTACACCACTTGTAACCGCACTCCATGATGAATATTTACTATCAACCACCACCCTCTGTTTCCTATCCGCTAGCCAATTCCTGATCCAATTTCCTAGATCACCCCCAATCCCATACATCTGCATTTTCTGCAGAAGCCTACCATGGTGAACCTTATCAAACGCCTTACTAAAATCCATATATACCACGTCCACTGCCTTGCCCCCATCCACCTCCTTGGTCACTTTCTCAAAAAACTCAATAAGGTTAGTAAGGCACGACCTACCTGCCACAAAACCATGCTGACTATCACCTATCAATTCATTACTCTCCAAATAACTATAAATCCTATCCCTTATAATTTTTTCCAACATCTTGCCGACAACAGAAGTGAGACTCACCGGTCTATAATTCCCGGGGAAGTCTCTGTTCCCCTTCTTAAACAATGGGACAACATTCGCTAACCTCCAATCTTCTGGTACTATACCAGAGGCCAACGACGACCTGAAGATCAGAGCCAGAGGCTCTGCAATCACTTCTCTTGCCTCCCAGAGAATCCTTGGATAAATCCCATCCGGACCAGGGGATTTATCTATTTTCAGACCCTCCAGAATATCTACACAGATTCATATTCCATTATGTCTGAACAGTGGACTTTTGCTTTAAGGTTCATACAGAGATGGTCAGATTGTGTCCCTTATTGTCTGAAGCACAAATAATGCTTAGTTGGTGGAGAACAATGACTTTAAGCATCAGCAAGCAATTTAGCAAAGTGAGCTAAAGGGGAAAAAAATCTGCAAATGTCGAAAATCTGAGTAAAAATAGAAAATGATGTAAATGCACTTGTAGGTTCATCAAAACCTGAAAAGGGAAAAGATATGTTATCGTTTTGGATATGAGATACTTCTGCGAAGCTGATGGACCTTCATCTGAAATATTACTCTGTTTTCTTCCTTTTTTGCACATTTTTAGCATTTGCTGCTTTGATTCTCAAACTATTTGTCGATATTATTTATTGTTCAATATATTTAAGAAAACTCAAACAAAATCTGTCAGTTGGACAGGAGAAAACAGAGTCAAAATTTTTACAAGGAATTGTGCAGCAAAATAAAGCTTAATATTTTACAAGCAATTGAGTTGCTAACTTTAACAATAAAACCACATTGCCTGCTATTTTAGTGCTGTTAGATGGTCTAATGCATACACACCATTGTGATCTAGTTTCATACAGATTAATTACTGTTATTTTATTAATAAGTCCTTTCATAGAATTCATAGAATCCCTACAATGCAGAAGGAGGCCATTTGGCCCATCGAGTCTGCACCAACTCTCTGACAGAGCATCTTACACAGGCCCACCCCCTGCCCTATCTCCAAAAAGCCACGCATTTACCCCAGTAATCACCCAAACCTATGTATCATGGGAAACTAAGGGGCAATAAATCTTGGCCAATCCACCTAACCTGCATATTTTTGGAGTGTGGGAGGAAACCGGAGCACCCAGAGGAAACCCACGCAGACACGGGGAGAATGTACAAACTCCACATGGACAGTCACCCAATGCCGCAATTGAACCTGGGTCCCTAGGGCTGTGAGGCAGCAGTGCTAACCACTGTGCCGCCTTTTGCCTATGACAAATAATTTGTTCTGCACACTTTGTCGCCAGAAAAATCAGGCTTGCAAAATTGTAAAGTTAATCATTGATGTTGATAAATCCAATTGAAAAAGGTTGGGAGAGATAGTTAATAGTTTGACTTTTAAGGGGTGGCTGTGACCTCATCCACCCTATGGAAATCTGGGGACAATCTTGAACTAATTTGCCATCTCGCAGGCAATGAAATGCCTGCTGCTGGGTTTCCTGCCCCTAGAAGGGATGAGGCCCCACCCACAAAATGTCAACTAATTGGTGACCAATGGACTGGGAAGATGTTCGTATGTGGCCAGTTAAGGGTCTCAATTTCAATATGCCTCAGGGCAAGAAGGCTGTCTATCACTTTCCCTGACATTTGTAAAATGAGCACATAATCTTGGGTGTCCTTGTTCATGGGTCATTAAAAGTTAGCATGCAGGTTCCGAAAGCAGTTTGGAAGGAAAATAGCATTTTGGCTTTCATCACAAAGGGGCTTGAGTACAGGAATAAAGATGTCTTGCTGCAGTTATATAGTGCCTTGGTGAGACTGCTCCTAGAGTATTGTGCACATTTTTGATCTCCTTACCTAAGGCAGGATATACTTGCCATAGAGATTGGTATAACAAAGCTTCACCAGACTAATCATTGGGATGGCAGGATTGTCTTATGAGGAGAGATTGAGAAAAATGGGCCTGTATTCTTCAGAGTTTCGAAGAATGAAAGGTGATCTCATTGAAATTTACAAAATTGTTATAGGGAATGACAGGGTAGATGTTTATTGGATGTTTCCCCTGAAAGGGGAAAGACACTGTTTCAGAATAAGAGACAAGCCATTTAAGATTGAGATGAGGAGGAATTTCCTCACTCAGAGAGTAGTGAATCTTTGGAATTCTCTTCTCTGGAGGCTATGGAAGCTCAATCAGTGAGTATGTTCAAGACAGAAATCGATAGATTTCTGGATACTAATGATATCAAGGGACACGGGATATGCAGGAAAGTGTTGTTGAGGTAGATGATCAGCCATAACCTAATTGAATGGTGAAGCAGATTTTAGGGGGCAATTGATCTACTCCAGCTATTTTGTTCCTATGTTTCTGTTGTGGTGGACTTCTTCCAACTAATCACAGGAGACCGAGGAACAGGTTGCAATAGTTTATTCATGATTCAAGCATGGAGGGAACTACTGCCGAGAAACCTCTGAAGTAGCACTCGCCTGTGAAACAGCTCCCTTAATTCTAACATAGCTCTCACAGGGAGAGCATTCAAATACAACTCTCTGTCCAAGTCACAGATTGGTTATTCAGTTAGTCAGTACACAGAATAATGTTTTAAAACTCCGATCTTGCCTATGTATGTTTATTATTAAATCTTCACCCGAAAGCTTGCCTGTAATCTTCTGGCTAGAAAGTTGTCTGTTCTTCTAACAAGTAAACAACTTTGCTGCCAAGTTCTGCTGATATTAAGACCTTGAGGTAGAGCATTTTACTAGCATGCGATTTTACTCAAATGCAGGTGTGTTAAATCTATTCCCCTTTTTACCAAATCTAGTAATTCACTCTCACAATCCCCCCTTTTTGCATATTGCCTGGCACTTGTGTTGCATGCATGTTACTTGCCACTTATCAGCCCAAATCTGAATGTTGTCCAGGTCTTGTTGCATATGGATGCAGATTGCTTCAGCATCTGAGGAGACATGAATAGTGCTGAACATTGTGCAATCATCAGTGAACATTCTGACCTTGTGATGGAGGGAATGTTATTAATAAAGCAGCTGAACATGCTTGGGCCTACGACTCTACACTCATGAACTCCCGCAGTGATATCCTGGGACTGAGGTGATTGACCTCAAACAACCACAACCACCTCCTTTCCGCTAGGTGTGACTCAACCAGCAGAGAGCTTTTCCTCTGAATCATGTCTCCAGTTTTGCTAGGGCTTCTTGAAGCCACACTTAGTCAAATACTGAATTGATATCTGAGGCAGTCATTTTCGCCTCACCTCTTGAGTTCAGCCCTTTAGTCCGTGCTTGTACCAAGGCTGAAGTGAGGCCATGAGCTGAATAGTCCTGGCAGAACTCAAACTGAATGTCAGTGAGCAGGTTATTGCTGACTAAGTGCTGCTTGATGGCTCTGTCAATGACACTTTCCATCACTTTGCTGATAATTGAGAGCAGACTGTTGAGCCGGTTATTGGCCCGGTTGGATTTGTCCTACTTTTTGTGGACAAGACATATCTGGGCAATTTTCCACATTGCCAGCAGATGCTGGTGTTGTAGCTGTAGAGGAACAGCTTGGCTAGGGGCATGGCAAGAGCTGGAGCACAAGTCTTCAGTACTATAGTTGGAATATTGTCAGGGCCCATTTGTTTTTGTGCCTTGTTTCTGTGCTGTCAATGCTGTGTAATACGTTATGGCACTCTGAGGACGGTTTTCTGGCTGTCTCGTACTGCAGTGACAATGTCATGCTCAGTATAAGCATGAGAATATTAGATGTTAAGGACTGTAAGATTATACTTTGTGAAAATGGCCACACACTCTGTTAAGATGGCTGAAACTTATCATGTGACTATGGACATGTAAACTGCAGACAGTATTTGATTCTGAGGGTGATATTGAGCTAACCATGGGCCTAAATAAGAGTACGTGTGAAGTTTAAACATCTCATTGTGTAGGAGTAAACCAGTGTTGGAGGAATATGAGATTGTATTTTGTGTTTGTGTCGTGTATGTGTGTAACAAGGGTATGTTGACATCACACGACAAAATAGCTTTTCAAAGATTCATTTTGGAATTTTACACAAATATTATGCCTTCAATATGTGGATTAGGAAACATTTTTTGTCTTCAGTTCAGTGCAGTTTTTTGCTAGTTGTTTATCTGATACTATTGGGTCCCAATAACAGCAGCAGGGAACTATAGGCTGGAATTTTAGCAGTCCTTGGTGATGTCTGGGAGGCAGGAAGGCTGGTAAAATGCTGCAGAAAGGCACTGGGGTATGTCTTTCCACCACCATACTATTTTGGCAGTAGCAAGAAAGTTGGCAGCCAGTCCACCCATCAGGAGCCCCATTGAAACACATTGATTGACCTTTTTAGGGCTTCTTTCTGCCTCCTTGGGCATTTTGCCAGTGGAGAGGGTCTGGCTGCCAAAGTGTGGGGAGATGGTCCAGTGAAACCTGATGGCCTCCCAGTGGTTTCTAAGTCAAGGTGGCCCTTCCTTTTGGCCACTCCATGGCCCGTGGAGGGACCCACTCTGGGGCTGCCCCCACGGCAATGGCACCACCTGTCTTCAGCAACCCCCTTATCTATCATTGGGCCTGCCTGATTCTAGCATCATGAGACCCACTTACATGTCTTCAAGTGTGCTTGGCCAATGATCAGCCCTCATCCTGCAGGTGCAGCCCCAGCACTGGCCACCACTAGCAGTAGCATTGCTGAGCTGCCGCCAGTCCTCTGGGCCTGAGGCTCTTGCGGATGGGCCACCATCATTAATGGGGATGGTAACTCTAGCAGTGGCCACTTAATTGGCCAACCCTGTGAATGTAGAAGAAGACTTGCCTCCCACTTTCGGCCCTGGTAGCAGGACTTCAGTTTTTGTGATAAATGATTTGGCAGGATACAGGATCATACAAGTGACCATTCAGCTCACTGTGCCTGTGCTAGCACTCAGCATTCAATTAGTCCCATTCCCCTACCCTTTCTCCACCACCTTGCAAGTGTTTCGCTTTCAATGGTTAAAGTTTCTGCTTTGGATGCAATTGGCAAAACAGTTGGAAAGTGTGCCCAGAATTGGGTCTGTCATTTAATACTTGAGTAATACAGATGAAAATAGGTCTATCAAAAGATAAGCATTGCAAATCACATCGTTAATTCACCACCTGTAAGTAACAGCATGGAAGAGACTTTCAAGGAACACTCAAAAATATTTTCTACTAAGTGCAGAAATCAGTTTCTCAGTAATTTAAAAACAAATAGATTCGAAACTTTTTTTCACAGCCTTTTGGCTAGGATCAAACATGAGATCAGGTGTGATGCCTGTTCTTATCAGCTTGGCACTAGAATGTCCCTTTTGTATGGGCAGGGATTTGGATTCAATTTGGATTTGAATTGGTTTTTAAAACAATGAAGGAGATGGATTGTGGGCTTGCCCTGTCCACTCTTGCACATTGGCTTTGTAACTCTAAGAAAGGAATTTAAAAAAAATAAACTATTTTTTAAAATATACCTATTAGTGTCACTGCACCTTAAAGAAAGAAGCAGCTTTTTAGAGACTTCTCGGCTTGCAAATGAGCCCAATTCGAGGAACTCCCAATAGCGATTAATTTGCCAGGATGGGAACTGGCTAGTTTCATGGGCTGGGTTTGTCTCCCAGCACAGTCTTTATTGAACTAATGCAACCTTTGCATTAAGGTTGGACTAATGCAAACTCGAGTTGCACTGAATGCAATTTGTGCTTAAAATTCCGCCATCTTTTGCATGCACTAAGCCAATTTGGGGAGAATGTCTCCAAAAATAAACAAAGAATTTGAACAAAAACCCCTGGCCCATAATTTATTTTTTAAAGTTTATTTAGTAGTGTCATAAGTAGGCTTACATTAACATTGCAATGAAGTTACTGTGAAAATCCCCTAGTCGCCACACTCTGGAGCCTGTTCGGGTACACTGAGGGAGAATTTAGCATGGCCAATGCACCCAACCAGTATGTCTTTCGGACTGTGGGAGAAATTATCCAATTACTTGTTTCTTCTTTTCCATTCTACCATCAATATCAAATTTAACAAATTTGCAGACTTCAAAACTGTTCATTTATTATTTATTAACGAGTCAAAAATAACTAACGTTGGTATTTAATCCATTTTTGACAAAGGAGAAACATATGGTTCACTTATAGGTGCTTGGGATTAATAAATAGTGGCTCATTAATTAACTTATTCAAATATTAATACGAACACTAAAGTTCTGAAATGGATTGTACTTTGACTTATCCCATGGATGGAGAGACAGATGGGAAATGAATTCAAATGTAAAAAAATCACTTGCAATTGGTGAACTGAAACGCTGCTAGGATATTAAACTAAAGGGAAGATTTTCATTGCACCTGGGCACAGACCCAGGGAAATCTCTGTTTAAACCATCAATCACATTAATGGTAGCTTAGTCTTTCTCTATGGACATGCTCTTTTGCATCCTGGCAAGAGCTCCCATTAGATATTGTCTCTGTGCCTGCACATTGATTCAGTAATTATATGACGACTGTATGTCCCTAAATACTCAAACCTTCTTGAATGGTTGATAGCAGCTAAGTTATTGTTATAGCACATACAGACTTTTAGAGTTAAACTGGCCACGTTAAGTGCCTTAAGTAGCTGGTTTTCTTAATATTTTTCATGGTATTACAATCTTTGTAGGGGTACCCTAACCAAAATAACCAAATTTACTAAATGACCCTAATTGAAGAAATTACCAACAAGATTTCACTTATAGTATCTTTTGCTTTAGCATGAATCAGAATCAATGCAAATTAAACTTGAATTAACCGGCAAACTATACTTCAAATAAAAAGGTAAATTTCACTTTAAGTAATCAATTCCACAAAGATAAGCCTTACACAAGCACCCACCTAACTCCCCACAGACATCTATCACAACATGCAGTTCCAAGATTCTTTAACTCACCCTCCAAGTGGAATCTCTCACTTTCCCATTCAGTGAAGACAAAGCACTCATTGAGAACCCTGCCCACATCTTCTGAATCAACCCACATGTGCATCTCTGATAGGCCCTACCTTTTCCTTGGTTATTCTCTTGCTCTTAATCTTTGGATTTCCCTTGATTTTATGTGTCAATATTTTTTCAGATCCTCTTTTTGCTTTCCTGATGTCCACTTTCACTTCACCCCCGTACTCTCTGTCGTACTAAGTCTTTGTGACTGTTAAAAGCTTTCTTTTTTTGATTTTACTTGGCCTGTTTGCTTGTGGATAACCAGAGGTCTCTAGATTTGGTAGCATCATCTTTTTTTTTGTGGGGACATGTGCAAACTGTGCCCGTAGAATTTCACCTTTGAATGCCTCCAACTGATTTGTTTTTCCTTCTATTTCCATAAAATCCTTACAATGTAGAAGGAGGCCATTTGGCCCATCGAGTCTGTACCAACTCTCACTCAAACCCCACCCCACTGCAACTTCCTATCCTATGCATCTTTTGGACACTAAGGGGCAATTTAGCATGGTCAATCCACCTAATCTATCCATCTTTGAACTGTGGGAGGAAACCGAAGCAAGCATGGGGAGAATATGCAAATTCCACACAGACAGTCACCCAAGGCCAGAATCAAAGCTGGGTCCCTGGTGCTGTGAGACAGCAATGCTTGCCACCGTGCGACTGTTATAGCTGTATCCAGTTTATTCTTGCCAGCTCATCGCTCAGTTTTGTAAAATTTGTCTTCCTCCAATTTAGAACTTTTACTTCTGTTCCCTTATCCTTTTCCATAATGATGCAAAATCCAACTATTATGGTCACTGTCTCCAAGATGGTCCCCCACTGTTACTTCATCCACTTGCACAGCTTAATTTCTTAAGACTAAATTTAGAACTGGGCTTGTTATGTGCCAGCTAAAAACATTCCCTTAAATGCAGTCCAAGAATTTTGTGTCCTCTGGGCCCTTCACACTGTTTGTATCCCTATTGATATTAAGGTATTTGAAATCCCCAACTATTAGTACCCTAATTTTCTTTGCACTCAGCAATCTGTCTAAATATTTGCTTTTCTACCTCCCTGCAATGATTGTCATAGTGTAGCACAGTTATGCTGATAGTCAGGATTTCTAATGGATTATAACACTTTAGCTAAGAAGAATTTATTTTGGTTGAAAATGGTAATTTAATTATTCTGGAAAGGAAGCCATGGGCTTGAATTTTATGCTTGGCAGGATTGGAAGTGGATATGAAATCTGCTTGCGATTGTGAACATAACAAGAATGTGATTTCATGCTAGCTGGCCAATTTGAATGCTGCCCAGCGTGTAACACAGACTGACATTGGAGAAAAGCTGCTGGCAGGGGCAGGGGCTTGGCAGATACCAGGTCCAATGGGGAACTGGCGGGGGATTTGATTATGGCTGTGGCAGCTCTCTGAAGGCTGCCATGAGTTCCTGAGGAACCTCAGGGAGTTGTTCAGGCCACAATATAAATACTGTGTGCAGTTATCAACCCCCGCCCCCCGCTTCTCAAACGAGTGCCTGCTCATTCCCATGAAGGCAGTGACTACCCAACGCCATATCCTACTGCTTGGGGTGATAAAAGGGGGCCACCACACCAGACAAAGAAGGACTGGGCAGCGTTGACAGCCCAGGTCCACTTAGAAATCATAGAAACCCTACAGTGCAGAAGGAGGCCATTCGGCCCATCGAGTCTGCACCGACCACAATCCCACCCAGACCCTACCCCCACATATTTAGCCACTAATCCCTCTAACCTACGCATCCCAGGACTCTAAGGGGCAATTTTTAACCTGGCCAATCAACCTAACCTGCACATCTTTGGACTGTGGGAGGAAACCGGAGCACCCGGAGGAAACCCACGCAGACACAAGAAGAATGTGCAAACTCCACACAGACAGTGACCCGAGCCGGGAATCGAACCCAGGACCCTGGAGCTGTGAAGCAGCAGTGCTAACCACTGTGCTACTGTGCCGCTTGTAGGACATGGTGCACCATATCCTTTGTGCTTAGAAGACTGAATAGTGAGTTGGCATTGTACTGCTGGAAATGTCATGAAGGATACAGTCCTTTGTGACACTCAGGGGTGTAAGATTCAGAAGGCACATATACCTCTGCTGGTAAAGGCTGGTAAAATCTGCCTGCTAACCTTGGGTGCACATAAGGGGGAGGTATGCAAATCTGACACCTCAACCTGATTCTCAGTGGAGTGGTGGTGGGATGTGAGCCTGGTATGATGCTGCAGGTAGAGAGTGAACTAATGAATGCACTTTTCTCTTTACAGGAGAAGAGAAGTCTCCATGCCTTTGGGCGCACATGAATGGGTGTGGGTTGCCCCATCTGGTCATCCTGAACAAATTTGAGATTAATGTCCGAGAGCATGATTGCGAACATGGAGCAAGATCATCATATCACAGAGAATCAAATGTTCTGGAGAAAGGTAAGAGTCCAGTGGACAGATGTGAGACTGGCGGACAATGCAAAAAATGCAGACTCCTCTCATCTCAAATAAGAAGTTCTAAGCAAGAGTCTTGAGTGATCCAGCAATCATGATGCCACCATGATGTAGTTGTCTATAGTCTCACCAGGCTGCCCAACATGTAGACTGACTACGTGATGATTGATATCCCAGACATACTGGGGGCAGATTCTCCAGGCCGGCTAGCTCCCAGTAGGAATTGCATTGGCCAAGAGAATTGGGCATCTAGCATAAAATGGGTTTTGTGTCGGGCACCAAGCCCATCGCAATGCTCCCAATCTGTTACACTGGCTCCGATTGGGTTGCGGCCAGAGTGTGTTGGAACCCAATAATTATTAAAATTGCCTCTTTTAGATATAATTAGCTGGCTTGAAGCCTGATTCAATTCCCATCCGCCACCCACCATCCATACTCCTCGCCCCCACCACTCCCAGCACCATTTCACCCAGTAGGATCTGCACTTGGTGAGCTTTGACGCAAGTCCTGACAATTGTGGACCTGGTGTGCTGAACCCTGAGGGAGGGGGGGGGGGTCAAGGAGCTACGTCCTGTGCCCATGTGCGCCTCTGTTGTTGCCAGGTTCAGAGGGAGGGTCCCCAAGGTCCTGTGGTAGGGTGGGCTCAGGTTGGGTGCAAGGGGTTGACCTTGCCACTCTCGCCCAGGCTGGGGGTCTCATTGATGGACTGCGCCTTCTAGTCCTGGGAAAAGTGTTGTTCAGTTTCAGGATGGTGAATTGAGGCATCATCCTGGGGTAGAATATTCATTATTGTCTCTATGCTCTAAAATCTTTGAAATTCACTGGTCTCCTAAATCTCCATGCCCCCTGGACAGTTGGAAGGTTTGCAAATAACTGCATCACTCCATTCAGCAGAAGGGATTCACTTTTCTCTCTCCCAGAAACTGCAGGTGTAAAAATATCCCATTGAAGTCCTCTGGCTGACAGAAGTCACTCACTTTCACTTTCATTTCCGCAGCTGTCCACTCAGCCTCATTGTTTTAATACTGCATTTATTGCAAGGCTTTGAGCATTCGTAGAAAGCTCAGAGTCTTTGAACTACCTTCCAACCCTTTGTAACTCTTTGTTTCCATTCAATTTCAAAGCAGTCCTTCAAACTCATTTGATTGACAGCTTAATGGTTTTTACTCAGCCTCCAGTCAGCTATGTTTATTTACCTTTTCATTCATGCTTGAACGCATCTCAAATACCATCATTGTTCCTAGCTGCAATATTTATACAAAGGAGGAAGTGAAAATCTGGTCTGAAGTTGTATGTGGAGTGAGTTAGTCTTGGAGGCACAAATTAAAATGTTCCAGTCGTTTGCAGTTTTGATGAGCGCCAGAGTTCTTTCTGCTGCCACCTCTTTGATGGTACGATGGTAGACAGCGGTCGCTGTTGCCTGAAGTCTTGTTCTGATCAAAAGTCAAACAGAAACTGGCTGAGTTAATTTCCACAGGACAATATTACAAGTTCTTGCAGCTTGGTGGAGGTTATGTGACACCTCCTACCATTCCACCTCGATGTTGGGCAAGATGTTGGGCTGCAGAGAGTAAATGTTTACCCAGGTACTGATTAAATATGGTACCCACAAAGATGAGCCAGTGAGGTAATGGCAAGGTGAACAAATCCCAGTCTTCCCTGCCTGGAGATATGCCAGGCCTCATGTTCAGTTAATGACCTGAAGAGCAGACTTTTTGGCGCAGAAACCCACCAGAAACTTAACTTGACCTAAATATAAATGTTGTGTCTACAAAAGCAGACCAGAGGCAGCGATTAACTTACCTCCTGGCTCCCCAAATCCTATTCAACATTGGCAAGACAAAAGTCAGGAGAACAAGGGTGCATAAATTTAAAGTAACTAGTGAAAGAAGCTAAAGTGTTATGAGGGGAAATCTTCTTCTGCGGCAAGTGATTGTTGTTTGGAATGCACTGTCTGGGAGTGTAGTGGAAGCAGGTTCAACTGAAACATTCAAACTGGAAGAATGTGCAGGGTTACGGGAAGATGGCAGGGGAATGACAATAAGTGAATCGCTCTTTCAGAGAGCCAGTCTGGAATTGATGGTCTGAATGGCCTAGTGCTGAGTTGTAACAATTCTGTGTTTCTATTCTACTTCTCATTGTAATTCTAAATTACCATCAGCAGGACAGAAGTGGGGTGTTCGCAGATGATTGCACAATGTTCTTCACTGTTCGTGACTCCTCAGATACTGAACCAGTTCATGTACAAATGCAACAAGATCTGGACAATATCCATGCTTTGGCTGATAAATGGCAAGTAACCTTTGTGTCACACAAGCGCCAGGCAATGACCATCTTCAACAAGAGCAAATCTAACCATCATCCCTTGACATTCAGTTGCAATACCATCACTGAATCTTCCACTTTCAACATCTTGGGGGCTTACCATTGGCCAGAAACTGAACTGGACTAGCCACGTAAATACTGTGGCTACAAGAGTGGTGAGTAACATACTTCCTGACTCCTCAAAGCCTGTCCACCATCTAAAACGCACAAGTTAGGAGTGTGAAGGAATACTTTCTACTTGCCTGGATGAGTGCAGCTGCAACAACACTCAAGAAGCTTGATACCATCCAAGACAAAGTAGTCCGCTTGATTGCTATCCCTTCCACAAATATTTCCACCTTCCACCACTGACAAACAGTGGCAGCCGTATGTACCATTTACAAGATGCACTGCAGGAACTCACCAAGTTTCTTAGGCAGCACCTTCCAAACCAACCACCACCATCTATAAGGACAAGAGCAGCAGATACCTGGGAACACCACCACCTGGAAGTTTCCCTCCAAGTCTCACACATCCTGACTTGGAAATATATGGTCATTCCTTTACTGTTGCTGCATCAAAATCCTGGAACTCCCTCCCTAACAGCATTGTGTTTATACCTACAACACAGGGACTGCAGAGGTTAAAGACAGTAGCCCACCACCACCTTCTGAAGGGCAACCAGGGATGGACAATAAATGCAGGCCCAGGCAACAATGTCCACATCCTGCAAATTATGAAAAAGAAGTGTTGCTTTACTTAAGCTAAATTTATTTTTTCAGTGTGCACAAACTTCTGTCTAAATTTCGGTGGTTTATAAAATATTGTGGCAACTTGTTCTGCAAAGACATCTGAATTGGGCACGAATGGGAGATGAATTTAATCAGAATTCATATTTTGGCGAAGAAGAATGTTGTTGACTTTTGGAGATATTCCTACTCAGAAATTGCACTTCGTAATCATGGTGGCATTTGTACTTATAAAGTGCTTGAACCCAAAGGTCTAACTGCAGTAAACTTAGAACTGTGATGCTAGGAATGAATACTATTTCATGCTCTTTTGCACTATTCTTGCCTAAGCTGTTAGAATTTAAAGTTATAGCTGGAGAAAGCAATAGCTAAGATTTGGAAAATGATCAGCCATGACTGAGTCCTCCATAACATCTAATTTCACGCTGTGTCAACATCTTTCTCTTCCAAACCTATGGTAGATTAACAGCATCAAAAACCTGAAGAATTGCCTGGAAAATAGAATTTTCTCCAGAAACAGTCTGTTGCAAAACTAAAAAAGAGCCACTTTGGAGGTTTCCTGTTTGCAACGTTACTCTTGATAGCAGATGTAATCAAAGATTTGCAGAAGGGTCTATATCGGATTATTCTACCCGTGATATATTATGCAGCTAATACTGACTTTGTTCACTAATGAGTTGTATTCATAGCCATGCCATTCTGTAATGCTAGCAAGCATAGTCTCCGCATGTGTTAAACAGAAAAAGTGCACAGCCAATGTCATTCTACTATCATATTCTAGATTTTAAGAATAAGTATGTTAGCCCATAATTTATGGTCAGCAGCAAAATGATGGCTATCTTCAAGGAAAGCTCTCTATAAAAGCTTCCCTTTCGTAATCTCAGTTAAAATTTAGTGCCAAGTCAAGAGGATTTCTAGCCGTCCAGCAAGAGTGATATCATCAAACAGGGTTAACTACCAATTCACAGACAGCAGAAAAGGAAGTAAAATGTGCTGTACTTCTTAATTTTAATTAAAAACTTTACAAAACGTGAAATACTGTTTGTTTGGAATCTCTTCCACAAGCATTCACTCCCTCTACCACTGATGCACAGTGGCAGCAGTGTGTACCATTTACAAGATGCACTGCAGCAACTCATCAAGGTTCCTTAGGCAGCACCTTCCAAACCCATGCTTACTACCATCTAGAAGGACAAGGACAGCAGAGACAGGGGAACACCCACTACCTGGAAGATCCCCGCCAAGCCACTCACCATCCTTGGAAATATATCGCTGTTCCTTCACTGTTATTGGATCAAATTCCTGGAACTCCCACCCTAACAGCATGTGGTGGGACCGACACCACAGGGATGGAGCAGCTCACCACCACCCATCAAGAGCAATTCAGGATGGGCAATAAGTGCTGGCCCTGATCCCATGAATGAATATTTTAAAAAAATGATTGGGGCATGCATACTGGGATTTCAACAGCGCACCCAATGGGGAAGCACATGCTCACTAACAACAACCTCTGGATTTCCACAGTTAACTGTGCATGTATGGTCTCCAGAATTTGCTGTCAGTTTCAGAGGATGGTGAATGCTGAAGGTTTCACCATCATCCATTTTAGGTCACAGTTTGAGATGAATTCACAAATATTGTTAATTTTTACAGAGCATTTTAAGCTTCAAAATGTTTTAAGCAGGTATTCTTCTACCTTGTGGTGATGGTCCATCTTTATTAAATAAAAATCTGATTAAAAAAATTAACTTCTACTTTCTATAAGTTTCAATATGCTTCAATTCTACACACACCGGCAAAAACTGTGTTGAGCAAGGTTAGAACGAAGTGAATTAATCATTTTGAGCTGGAACAAGGATTCCAATTACTTTTCAGTTGAGAACAGAATGCTTTATTTTAAACAGAGTAATGTTTTGACTTGTTCAATTAAGCCACTTCGGATCGCCCTATGACAGTAATGCCGACATATGCTGCTCACATCAGAATGCAACAATTTTCAATACAGCCCTTTGATTTCCAGCCAATGGTAAATTAAAATGCTCATTAGAATCATTCAAATCTGCTGCCCCAAGAAAGTACTCAACGTATGTTAATCCAGCCTTGGTTGAGTTGTAAATTTCCCCAGCTGAATATTGGAAAAATCAAAGCTATGCGGTCAACTCTTCCAGCCCTCTGCGTTGCGAGCTCAGCCCCCATTTTGTGGGCTCCTCACTGGTCGCCATGGCCACTGCACATCTCTAGCAGCCAGGTTTCCGGCACTGTCAGCTCCGTGCCGGGAATCAGCGCGGAGCTAGATAAATTATTTAAATTAGAATTTAAATACAATTTCAATGTCATTAGCAGGCTCAGGATTGAAATCTCTGGGCCTGCTAGCCTCTCCCCCCCCACTGGAGTGAAGGGGGGCAACAGTTGAGGCCCCCCAGAGAGTCGGGGCACCTGGGGGAGTGGCTCTGGGCATTGCCACCTTGGCAGTGCCAGCCTGGGCCTCCTGGCACTGCCAGAGGGATAAAGTGCCAATGGCCAGGGGGCATTGTGGCACTGCCCATTGGGCATTGGGCAATGCCAAGGGGGTAGGACCTAATGATTTTGATGGGGGTGGGGCCTCTGGGAGTTGGACTGTGGAGGTGGGGGTTCTGCTGTCACTCTGCATTTTGGGCTGAGTGACAGAGGGAGGGAGGCCAGCGATTGGGGCTGGCCATTAGGGTGGGGGGGGGGCGGGGCGGGGGGGGGGGGGGTGCGGGGGGAGGGGGGTGCAGTCTTTTGGTGTGTCAATGCTGCGGGCTGCCGGGGGGGGGGGGGGGGGGTCGGGACTGCAAGGGAGGGTTAGGGGATGCTGGATTGGGGGATGCGGGGATTGGGGTGGGGGATCGGGAGATTGGGGCTGTGGGAGGGTGTCGAGAGGGTCGGGGCTGGGCCCAGGCATGTTTGTGGGGCCAGCGATCGGACTTTGGGGGTTCGTATGGCAGCCAATTCAGGGTTGCGGGGCTGGCCAGCATTTGAACTGGCCAGCAATTGGGAGGCCGGCAGACAGGGGCCACTGTGCATGTGCTGATCTCGTCACTGACAGATAGGTGCATGCGCAGTGACCCACTCAGCGCTATGCTGCCGGCCTCTCCAGCGGGAATTGGCCCCACCCCAAGCTTTTGGGATTGATTCATGCTAGTGCACTCTGCAGTGCACCGAGTGTGGGAGACTCATTTTGAAACTCCCGCTGAAAAGACCAGCATGATTTACTTCAACTTTTACACAAATTCGACACTTAGAATTTCTTTGGGAGAATCGCCCTCAAGTCTCCAGTTCATCACACAAAGACTGTACCCTCAGAATGATTCCAATCTCTATCTCTCTCGTGCTATGGCCTCACGCTGGACCAGATTGTTTGCAGTGTTGGCACCATACCTAACCCTGAATTAATCTTCCAAACTTCACATCTTCTCCATCACATGTACTTCCACCTGAATAGTAGACCTGCCTCTGCCCATAACTTTCATTAGAACTCTTATTCATGCCTTTGTTCTCTTCAGATTTGACTATTCCAATTATCTTCTGCTTACCACCCTCCACTCTCCTGATTTTCAACTCATCTTGAAGTCTGCATCTCTATCTTTATTTCTCCACAAGACGTACTCACCTATTGTTCCTTTACTTGCTGACCTCCATTGGCTCCTAGTTCCCTGATGCCTCAAATTTAAAATGTTCATCCTTTTATTTAAGTCCTTCTGTAGCCTTGCCCCATTTCTGTTTCTAACTTCTTTTAGCTCCACAATCCTCCACATATTTCTTGTTCCTCTGTCTCCCAGCTCTTGTGCTGCAACCTCTTTCGTCTCACTGTTGGCAAGTGTACTTTTAGTCACCTAAACCCCTTGCTCCAGAATTCCATTCCTAAATGGATTCCTGATCGGTAAGGGAATTAAGGGTTATGGGGATCAGGCGGGTAAGTGGTACTGATCCACGTCAGATCAGCCATGATCTTATTGAATGGCGGGGCAGGCTCGAGGGGCTAGATGGCCTACTCCTGCTCCTATTTCTTATGTTCTTATGTTCTTAAATGACCTCTCTATTTTCTCTGCATGATCTTCCATCGAACTCAAGTCTTCGATCAAACTTTGTGCCAACTCTTCTAATCTTTCCTCCTTTGCCTCGATATCTGTTTTTCTTTATATTTCCGTGATTTTCCCTGGGCCATTTTTTTTACATTCATGGTGTCACTTAAATGCAAGTTGTTGTTGCTGTATTATGCTAATTAGACATGATTAATTTGATATTCAACATTAGTCAGATGTGACAGACAAAAAGGGAATTGAATATTTCCTGAAGAAAACTCATAAAAGTGAAATGAAGTGGTTTCATCATTCCTAACAATATTGTTAACTCGGTGTGGATGAGAACATACAATTTGTCACCCTGTTGGGGAGGTTCATGTGCTTATTTTATATGTTTGCAATGATTAACTCACTGTTTTTCTTTCCAAGAGAAGTTAATCACAGTGACATAGTGATGTTATAATTGAAAAGCACATGTTTCCTGTAATCCATTGGCCAATATAAATACAGGAAAGAAAATCAGGCCAATAATGCTTTCCTTCGTGAATGTTAGTAGAAAATTAAATGTCCAATTACAATGAGCCAGACTTTCTGTCCATTAAGGAAATAAAGGTGTTTGTGGAAATGTACTAATAGATTTGAAGTATCAAGTACTTACCGCAAACATCCACTGCCAACATTTAAATATAAATATAATTAAACAAATATTCCTGCATGATAATGATGAATTGAAAATGATACCTAATTTACCCAATGTAACATTAAGTGCCTGGATGAAGTTCAACCAATGCAGCAGTGTAGGACTGATATCCTGGACCAACGTCTCCATGGCAGCTGCCAACCTGCCAGTGGAGTCCTTGGTGAATTGACATGACGGTGCAATCATCACAGACTGAAGAAGGATGAATTGCTCCATCAAACACTGCAATCTGAGGAATACAGCTGACATTAAGTTCCTGTTGTAAATGTGGGTTCCTAATCACTGACTGCAAGGACTTTCAACAAAGACTAGTTTATTAACCAGCTGTAAGAAGTCTCACAACACCAGGTTAAAGTCCAACAGGTTTATTTGGAATCACGAACTTTTAGAGTGCTGCTGCTTCCTCAGGTGAGTGGTGTTAATCACAGTGACATAGTTGTGTTCGGAGCGCTGCTCCTTCCTCACTCACCTGAAGAAGGAGCAGCGCTCTGAAAACACGTGATTCCAAATAAACCTGTTGGACTTTAACCTGGTGTTGTGAGACTTCTTACTGTGCCCACCCCAGTCCAATGCCGGCATCTCCACATCATTAACCAGCTTAGCAGTTACTTCCACTTGTGCTTTGCCTGCACTCACAAGGATAGCCCCCATGCTCTTGTCACGTGACGTATTTTGTAGCTGCATCATCATGTTCCCACAGGACCACTCAGTCTACATCTTCCCTGTTTAGCTGGAACACCCAGTAATGTGTGACAATGTGTGTAATAGGAAACTATGTACAGACCATTGTGTAACAGACAAGTTAAATAAGCTACCGGTGCATAACTGTTGTTATATAAACATATATAGATGCCACATATATATTAAAGCACAGATTGAGCTGTTGCTGCTGATGCATAGTCCATCGTGTCACCTTGCCCCACCACCACATCTTTTTTGTTGTAGAAAGCTGAAATTCCAAAGTCAGTTCTAGGCTAAGTGGGGCTGTGAGTGTTTGAGTCTGTTGAAGACCACTGTGTGATGCTCTTGCCAGCACCATTCAACAGCCTGGTAGTGGAGTTGACAAAATGGTCCAGCTTGCTGTTGTAGAGCATGCACTTCTGGACCAAGTTAAATGAGCCCCAATGTAATACTGTCACAAAGATCTAGTAATGGCCTTGCATTCTGGTCAACTATATGAAACTCGAAATTGCCCTGTGTGTAGGAAGCTAGCTACACCTCTGGTGCAGATAGTTTGTCCGCCATAAACCACAAGGTCCACCTGGGTGCTGGGGTCTGGTGCTACATATTGGTCTATTTCCTGTAAATTTCACCTGGATAATACCTTGCACTTTGCTCCAGAGTCAACCTTTAGCTTTAGGCTTACGCTACTACCAATTCTGTTGAGGGTGACATAATTTGCAGAGTATTTTCAGCATCATCACTTTTAATAAAAAAGTTAGTTGGCCAGTTCATATGTTTCATGACATCATTGCACACTTGCTCAGAACTTCTGGGGCTAGATTTTACAGGCTGCCCGTTTTGTGTTTTAACCCTTAGAAGTATGCAGATATGACAAACCAGTTTCTATGTCTGAACAGTGTTATTTATAGTGCTTTTAGAATGTCTGCCCTCATGCTTACAGTTTCTTGTTTCTCTCAGTTAAATTTCTGTTTCTCCTTCTACACCCAGGCTTGACTAATGGCATTCAGAAGAGAGACAAACATAACTAAACACCAAACAATTGAATAATTGAATACTAAATCCTTTCACCTTTGTAAAACTAAAAGATCAAATCATCATAAACAACAAACAAATGTATATTGAGTCATTTCTTGGAGTTCAGCATGTTGATTTTCTCTAGTAAGTAGTCTCACAACACCAGGTTAAAGTCCAACAGGCTTATTTTGTAGCACGAGCTTTCGGAGCGAAGGCTTGTGCTACCAAATAAACCTGTTGGACTTTAACCTGGTGTTGTGAGATTACTTACTGTGCCTACCCCAGTCCAACGCCGGCAACTCCACATCATGATTTTCTCTCAGTACATGAAGGGTCTTTGAGATATGAAGGTTGTTGATGACAGCTCTGAGATCTACGAACTTGAGTTTGTGGTTCAGTGGGATCAGCTCGATGAAGTGGATGATAAACATTGCAGCTACCCATCAGAAAAGGAAATATATCCTTGTGATCATTGTCCTTGAAACATCTTATTCTGCTCACTAGCAAGTGTCTTGTGCTCTACTTTATGTTGCCATCAACCAATGAGTGCTGTACTGAGCTACTGCTTGATTGGCTCTGGTCCTGATAAAGATGTTGTGAGTTTGTGGTCATAATTTGGCTGTTTGATGTGAACCCAATCTCCAAATTCAAATCGTGGTCCCCTTGCACATGTTCACTTGTCGAAAGAAACTTCTCCTTTAAGTTTAAATATATTTATTAGTGTCACAAGTAGGCTTACATTAACACTGCAATGAAGTTACTGTGAAAATCCCCTCGTTGCCACACTCCGGCACCTGTTCAGATACACTGAGGGAGAATTTGGCATGGCCAATGTACATAACCAGCACATCTTTTGGACTGTGGGAGGAAACCGGAGCACCTGGAGGAAACCCATGCAGACACAGAGAGAACGTGCAGACTTTGCCCAGACAATGACTCAAGCCAAGAATCCAAACCGGATCCCTGGTGCTGTGAGACAACAGTTTTAGCCACTGTGCCACAATGCCGCGCCTACCTTTGTAAAATGACAATTTACAAATTGTCATCATGTGATTTCCTTTGCCTCTGCTTGACATTCCTTTGGCCAGTGCCTTTCCGGTCAGAGAACATGGGATGGATCAATTTTTGGGAAGTAAAATATGAATGGATAGTTTAAGCAATTTCCCTCCAATATACCAGCGTTCAGACTGTCTTTAACCATGCTGCTTATTTGTTCAATGCTATCATTCGATTGCAGGTTGTATTGCAATATCAGATGGTGATGAATTCTGTAACTTGCTGGGAGCTGTGTGAACTGCCTGGAAACAAGCTACAGTCCATTGTCTGTAGAGATAGTCTTCAGTAAATCCCATTTTGTAACCAATTTGTCTAGAATGACAATGAGTGAAATGGTAGTAGAGGAAATTGTTGTAGCGATTTTCAGCTACTTGTTGTACCGATCACAAACAACAAGCAAAAAGGTTGACTGTTAGGGGCGGCTTGCACGTCTCCAAAAAAACTCTACTTGGAGTTGTTCCCATGGTTTTGTAGGGTATGGAGTTGGTTGTAGATGTGTGGGACATGGTTTAACAGATTATCCAGTGGTGTACACACTGTGCAGTTTGTAGTAAATTCTTCTATGTGGTGATCCATTGTTGGCCACCGGACTGCTTCATGAGATTCGTTCTTTCATTTTATCAACACCCAGATGATCTTCATGGGCAAGATACAATACATGTTGTTGTAGCACTTTTGAGAATCTTGAGTCTCATGTGTGATACATTGTCATCAAATAACGCAAATTCATTGTGAACTCTGTGGTATGGAACCAGTTCTTTCTTTATTTCATGAAGCCACTTGGTTTTTAGGTACTATAGTTTATTTTCTGCAATCCACTGTCGCTGCACCTGCTTGTAACTCTTCACATGTAACAAGGTTCATTGTCGTGTGTGAAATCAGTGACCACGTGTTTTCGATGTTGCAAATCACTTCACTGTCACTAACAGTTTCTGCCCTATTAATACAGCTGAACATGTCAGCTACTCTGTTGTGTGAACCTGTGAGATTCTTGATCTCAGGGGTATACTGATAAAGACGATCTGACTGACTGTAGATGTGTTGATGTTGAAAACCGGACCCTGAATGGCGAACAGATTAGTCAGCACTTGGTGATCAGTGCAGCAAATGAACTTTCTGCTGTTGATATACTATGTGCCAATGTTCTCAAGTGTAGATGGAGGTTAGTGCATCCCAATCTCCAGTAGAGTATTTGCGCTCAGTTTCCGACAACGAGCGTGACATGTAAGTGATTGGTCATTTGCTTCTTTCAATTTATTGTGGAAGTACAGCTGCAATCACATTTCCTGGTGCATTTATTGTGACATATCTTTCTGCATGTCTGCATGTCCATTGAAGTGCACGAGGACTGGCAGTGACGCTATCTTCATATTTAATGTGTCAAGCACTGTTTGCTGTGTGATTGACTATTCCCATTGTGCATCTTTGTACAGTGTCAGCCTGAAGCCACTCATGTTTGCAATTTAGTATTTTTGCGTTATATTTCTACTTTACTGTTGATTTCAAGCTTATAGTGAATTAAGTTATTTTGTATTAAATTGATCTTAACCCAGCTATGATTGTGCTTGCTAGTGACATGCTAATGTATTAAAACAAGATTTTGGCAGTCCCGCAGCGTGTTTCACTCACTCTACCGGTGAGGGGCCAGTAAGATTGGACTTCAGAAACTTGCCTACGCGAATCGTGCTCTCCAAACTTTGAGTACACTTCGCCATTCCCGCAGATGGAGAGTGCTGGCTCAAAATCACCCCTTTTATTCGTTCTTAAGGAGCTTGATGCAGGATCCAACACCATGGTTTTGAACACGGGTAATAAAGGCTGCTAAAACTGATAAGAGAAGTGTTTTCTCTTTCCAATGCAGTTTGGAATCAATCTGGCTGGGGGTCATCTAGCATGCTGAGCAATAAGCACGGCACTTGTGCTTTTTAATTATGATCTTTTTGGGTCCCTCACTGCATCAAAGAACCCGAATGCATGACATTGAGGGTCCTGCCTGCCTTTAACAGAATCCTCAACTGACTGTGAAATGCATGCTGTTAAAATGACAGTGGGCAGGAAGTACTCATCAATGGACCATTATATATATTGTAAGAAGTCTCACAACACCAGGTTAAAGTTCAACAGGTTTATTTGGTCGCACCAGCTTTTGGAGTGCTGCTCCTTCATCAAGTGAGCTGCTCTTTCATCACCTGATGAAGGAGCAGTGCTCCGAAAGCTTGTGCTACCAAATGAACCTGTTGAACTTTAACCTTATGCCCACCCCAGTCCAACGCTAGCATCTCCACATCATTATATATACTGGTCTGATTTAGCCCCTCAAACAGACTGCTTGTGCCAGATACCAGGTAGGAAGGGGTTAAGATTCCCCTGATAGACAGGGAGAGGAAGCATCATAAATAAATCCAACCCTGACCTCACCAGATGTCCACACAGTGCATAATTACTAGCAAGAGTTGTGCGAGTACAGGTGAAGCAGCCACCTAGCCTAGGAGTGCTAAAACCATTAGTGCTGTCTCTTCTGCTACCCCAGTTGTAATCAGCTAACTTACCACAGGATATTAGATGTAGTCTGGAGTGTTTCTGGAGCAGGTGGAGGCCATTCACCTCATCTATTGTCCTCATATGTAAATTGATCAATTCCTCAGTCAATTATTAGGGCAGCTTTCTGGATGTTTTTTTAAAGTCGAGATGTGTAAGAATCTTTGGCCAGTCATCTTAAGAATCTTTAGTCAGCCACCTGAACAAAGTCACTGCAGTAGTTCTGATCTATTTACCTGTACTAAAATTACCAGGAGTCTCCATCTCTGTGTTTTTTTCGTGAAATTAAGTAATCAGAACCACTCATGCCAATCGCACTTGAACTTACTGATCCCTCAATGAAATTCAAACCAGTCCGGCCAAGATCCAAGTCAATCCAAGTCCTCCTGGCTTTTGTTTTCATTTAAGTTTTTGAATTTGATTGGGCGCACTGGGCCAGATGTGGTGTCACTGTGTGGCAATGCCCCGTGGTGGAAGTTGTAGTTTCTTCCTCTTGTTGGTGGTTACTGGTGAGAAATTATGGGGCTTATTTGTTTAAAATATAATTTTAAAATCTTCTGAAATGCTTTCTTCAGCCATCAAATTCCAGTGGACTCCGGCCATTCCAGGAGGGTTGACAACTCTATCCTGCAAAGAAAGGAAAGATGCTGGAACCAGTTCAATTTTTTCTCCTCCTTGTTGTGTTTGGTGCCTCTGAGATATGCAGAAATGACAATTTCAGTTTCTATGATTGGACATGAGTTTTATTTACATTGTTTTTAAAATGTTTGTTCTCATGCATAGAGCTGATTGTTTTTAGTTTAGTTTCTGTTTCTCTTTGTAACCACATTCAAGCTTGACTAATGTTACAGAGTGTCATTTTGAGTACAGTGTTTTTCTAAGTTGTTTCTCCTATGTAATTGTTTTACTGGCATCTGCTGAGGGTTCTACAAGTGTGGGCTTGGGAGGGCTTTTCAGTCTCCAAGAAGAGTGTTCTGCAAGCCAGACCTATATGCTAGTGCTCCTGTTTTCATAGTTATCACTGTTATTGCTGTTCTGCTGAGTTAATGTTATTGTTCAACTTCATAATTTTATTACATAAAGAAGATTCTTCTTTTAAACCACCTTTATTGTGGTCTCAAGTTATCACAACTAATAACACAGAAAACAGAGAAGATTCAACAGACCAAATAATCAAACACTGGACAATTGAACTATTACATACTGCAACCAGAGTACTTGACCAGCACCTCTGCACGTGGACTAAAATGTCATTTGTCAGAGAGAGGCTGTGCTTAATCCGAATGACTGTCCTGCAGCAATTGAATGCTGGGAGAAGGGTTAATTGCTTTAAGGAGTGAACTCCACCCTAATCCTAGTAGGAGGTCCTACCTTAAAGAGTTGCTGCCAATCGTATGATGGCAGCTCGGTGGTCCCGGCAACTCCAATGGGAGTGCTAGCTACTGCTGGGACCATAGGCAGTTAGACCATGCTGAGGAGCCCAGATATGATTTGATTGGGGTCTCAGCGGGTTGGGTAAGGGGATGGCCATCTGGGTTCAAGAGGCTGGGAGGGAAGTTAAAGGGAGGGGGGATGAAATTTGGGGTAAGGGATGCCCCAGAAGGGCCAAAAGGATCTTCAAAGGAGGTTACTCCACCTTGTCTGACATCAGCCCGTGCAACTAAATCCCTCAAGTGGCCAGTAACTGGCTACTTAAGGGCATCAATAGCCAAAGGGTGGGCAGGCCACCCAATGTCTCCCTCTTACTACTGTAAATTTTCAGAAAGGGCTGGGCTGAATGGGTAGGCACTGATTGGATTTTCCATGATCCCTGGTCTGCCTGCCTTCAAATCCACAGATGATCTTAGGAAAACAAAGGTAGTTTTAAGATATTTGTATTGGTAAACTTTGAAAATAAGGTATAGTTTTAAGTGGGTTTAGTTTAATGTTTCTATGTCTGGAAGGGTAAAATCTATGTTAGATTCATGCTGGACAAAGGTGTTTGTACGTGTGGGGGTTGGTTTCAATTCCAGCAGTGTTTCTATTGTGCGTAGAGATGATTAGTGAAGAGTAAATAGAAGTAGCAGGGGTTGCTTAGCAACTGGGTGCCTTTTAAAGTGGAAGCCTTTTGAGTTTATAGCTGAATTTGTTTGCAGTTGAATACAGGACACTGGGGAGCGAACATCTCGCAAATCTGTCAGAAGGAAGACTGGACAGGACAAGGAAGCTGCAAAGAGGCAGGCTACCCAAAAAACACAGATACAGTCCAGATAACCAGGGAATTGGATATAAAGAATGTCTGAAGAAGAATGAAGTTAAGAGAACAGAGACCAAGGAATTGTTTGGGAGAATTCAAGGGGAAAAGAGACAGTTGCTGTAACCAGGATTAAAGTAGGGAAGCAGACTTCAGAGGTAAATCAAAGTTTGACTGAATCTGGGAATCAATAGTTAAAGCAATTGTGAACAGTTTGTATAACAGTCAAGACAGAGAAATCCTAAAGGGGAAATGGTAAAACCGGGATACTGAATCCTTTGTTAAAAGTAGAACAGAAACTTGTTTAAAAGAATAATTTGAAAAATCCGGACTGGATTTTGGAATGAAAACCATAATGGAAAGCATTGTTGTGAAAGAAGATTTTAAGATGTGTTTATTGGGAGCGAAATTAGGAAACTCTCATGTGACAATCATCTGTAGAGAAATTCTGAAGAGAAATTCCATAGCCATACACTTGAGGTTCAGAGTGGGGAATGGATCTCACCACAGTCATCTTTTGTGTTTAAAGGGAAGTTGTGTTACTGAGACCATTATAGTTTAAGATATATTTTGCATTATAGTCCAATCTTTTCACGTTTAATAAAAAATTTTTCTCTCTTGTTGTTAAAACTGGCAAGAGGCCCTGTGAATCTGTCCCCCCACATTTTCTAAAGAAGTAAAAGTATGAGCTAGGGTTTCATTCTGGGATTTTCCCGTCCAGTTATAACATCAACTGGGATCATAACAGTGAGTATAAATACAAGCCCCTGAATAAATTACACCTTTCCCCCTTTATTTTTTAATAAACTATTTCTTGTTTCACTATTTAACTTCAACAGTTAAAAAACAAATAGGCAAATATTTGGTGATATGCACACTTGGTATGGTTGCAACTTAACTACTTCCACAAATCAAGTTTTGTAACTTTTCCTGATTTCTTTACAGGTTTCGGTATCGAGTCAGTTTTTGGACTGTTTGGCTTTAGTTCAGGATTCACAGAAGCTCCTGTTTCTTTTTTTTTCGGACATCTGCTGTATTTGTTTTCTTTCAATCCACTTTTATATCTTTGCAGTTCATAATCTCAGCAAGCTATTTAACAAACTGTGCTCTCAGTGTATCTTTCTGCTTAATGATCTTATCATAATTAGCTTGCATGTTGTTTACGACTTCCTCTCTCTCTTGGTTCAATTCCAGTTGAACTTTTTTGCTTTTGTTTTCACAAAAGTCTACATGAACTCTGTGAAATGGATGAGTTGACCATGGATTTTTTGGCAGCATACTTTTCTTTCACTTTCAGGATATCTTGGGCCAGGGATTCCCAGGTGTTGTTGTTGCACTTTTTCAATGAGACTTTGAGGGCATGCTTGAAATGTTTCCTTTGCCCTCTTGAGGCTCAATTGCCGTGTTAAAGCTTGTTTCGGGAGTCTTGTATCAGGCATGCAGACAATGTTGCCTGCCCAGAGGACCTGATTGAGCGTGGCCAATGCTTCGATGAAGGAGATATCGGCCTGGGTGAGAATACTGACGTTGGTGCACCTATCCTGCCAATGGATTTGCAGGATCTTGCTAAGGCAGCGCTGATTGCACTTCTCTAGGGTTTAGATGTGCTTGCTGTGCACAGTCCACATCTCTGGGCCATATAGGAGAGCGGTGAAGAAGGGAATGAATTTTGTACCTAAAGGGTTAATGAATTTTGTACCCAGAATATATCACAAACATAACCCTTCCTCATGGCTGATCTCCCCAGGCTTATACTGCTCCTGGCATAAATATAAATTATTTATTCATGTTTTCCTTACTTGTTCATGTCTTTCATTCTTTAACTTTCATTTCCATAAAGACAGATAAAAACATAGAAGAAACATAGAAAAACCACAGCACAATACAGGCCCTTCAGCCCACAAGGTTGTGCCGAACATGTCCCTACCTTAGCAATTACTAGGCTTACCTATAACCCTCTATCTTACAAAGTTCCATGTACCTATCTAAAAATCTCTTAAAAGACCCTATCGAATCCGCCTCCACCACCGTAGCTGGCAGCCCGTTCCACGCACCCATCACCCTCTGAGTGAAAAACTTACCCCTGACATCTCCTCTGTACCTACTCCCCAGCACCTTAAACCTGTGTCCTCTTGTGGCAACCATTTCAGCCCTGGGATAAAGCCTCTGACTATCCACTCGATCAATACCTCTCAACATCTTATACACCTCTATCAGGTCACCCCCTCATCCTTCGTCTCTCCAAGGAGAAAAGGCCGAGCTCACTCAACCTATCCTCATAAGGCATGCTCCCCAACCCAGGTAACATCCTTGTAAATCTCCTCTGCACCCTTTCTATGGCTTCCACATCCTTCCTGTAATGAGGCGACCAGAACTGAGCACAGTACTCCAAGTGTGGTCTGACCAGGGTCTTATATAGCTGCAACATTATCTCACGACTCCTAAACTCAATTCCTCGATTGATGAAGGCCAGTACACCATACGCCTTCTTAACCACAGCCTCAACCTGCACAGCTGCGTTGAGCGTCCTATGAACTCGGACCTCAAGATCCTTCTGATCTTCCACTCTGCCAAGAGTCCTACCATTAATATTATATTCCGCCATCCTATTTGACCTGCCAAAATAAACCACCTCACACTTATCTGGGTTGAACTCCATCTGCCACTTCTCTGCCCAGTCTTGCATCCTATCAATGTCTCGCTGCAACTTCTGACATCCCTCTACACTATCCACAACACCTCCAACCTTTGTGTCATCAGCAAACCTACCAACCCATCCCTCCAGTTATTTTTTTTCTGTGTCATTGGAAGAAAGGGGGAATTATGATTGTGAGGCCAGTTTGTTGTTCTCAGTGTCTGATGTGGGAGGTCCTGGAGTCAGCTAGCCTCCCGGACGTCCATATCTGCGCCAGGTGCGTCGAACTGCAGCTCTTACGGGACCACGTTGGGGAACTGGAACTGCAGCTCAATGACTTTCGTCTGGTTAGGGAGAATGAGGAGGTGATAGATAGGAGTTACAGGCAGGTGGTCACACCAGGGCCACGAGAGACAGACAAGTGGGTCATGGTTAGGAAGGGGAAAGGGAAAGGTCAGGTACTAGAGAGTACCCCAGTGGCTGTGCCCCTTAAAAATAAGTACTCCTGTTTAAGTGCTGTTGGGGGGAGCAGCCTACCTGGGGGAAGCAACAGTGGCCGTGCCTCCGGTGCAGAGTCCGGCCCGGCAGCTCAGAAGGGGAGGGAAAGGGAGGATGAGCAAACTGACCACAGCACCAGGGTACAGGGAGCCATCCAAGTGGGGGGAGAAACAAGAAATGTAGTAGAAATTGGGGATAGTACACTTTTGGATACTGTTGGGGGGGACGACTTAGCAGGGGTAAGCCATGGTGTACAGGTCACTGGCTCAGAGTCTGTCCTTGTGGCTCAGAAGGGAAGGGGGGAGAGGAGTAGAGGATTAGTCATTGGGGACTCCATAGTTAAAGGGACGGATAGGAGATTCTGTGGGAACGAGAGAGACTCGCGGTTGGTGTGTTGCCTCCCAGGAGCCAGAGTCCGTGATGTCTCGGATCGTGTTCGATATCCTTAAGGGGGAGGGGGACCAGCCCCAAGTTGTGGTTCACATAGGCACTCAAGACATAGGTAGGAAAAGGGATGGGGATGTAAGGCAGAAATTCAGGGAGTTAGGGTGGAAGCTTAGGGCGAGAACAAACAAAGTTGTTATCTCTGGTTTGTTACCCGGGCCACGTGATAGTGAGGAGAGGAATAGGGAGAGAGAGCAGTTGAACACGTGGTTACAGGGATGGTGCAGGAGGGAGGGATTCAGATACCTGGACAATTGGGGCTCTTTCTGGGGTAGGTGGGACCTCTACAAACAGGATGGTCTGCACTTGAACCAGAGGGGTACCAATATCTTGGGGGGGAAATTTGCTAATGCTCTTCGGGAGGGTTTAAACTAATTCAGCAGGGGGGTGGGTACCTGAATTGTAGCTCCGGTGTACGGGAGGTTGAGAGTAGTGAGGTCATGGATGAGGTTTCAGGGTCGCAGGAGTGTACTGGCAGGCAGGAAGGTGGTTTGAAGTGTGTATACTTCAACGCCAGGAGCATCCCGAATAAGGTCGGTGAGCTTGCAGCATGGGTTGGTACCTGGGATTTCGATGTTGTGGCAATCTCGGAGACATGGATAGAGCAGGGACAGGAATGGTTGTTGCAGGTTCCGGGGTTTAGATGTTTCAGTAAGTGCAGGGAAGGTGGTAAAAGAGGGGGAAGTGTGGCATTGTTAGTCAAGGACAGTATTATGGTGGCAGAAAGGACATTTGATGAGGACCCGTCTACTGAGGTAGTTTGGGCTGAGGTTAGAAACAGGAAAGGAGAGGTCACCCTGTTGGGAGTTTTTTATAGACCTCCGAAAAGTTCCAGAGATGTAGAGGAAAAGATTGCAAAGATGATTCTGGATAGGAGCAAAAGTAACAGGGTAGTTGTACTGGGGGACTTTAACTTTACAAATATTGACTGGAAAAGCTATAGTTCGAGTACTTTAGATGGGTCGGTTTTTGTCCAGTGTGTGCAGGAGGCTTCCTGACGCTGAATGTAGATAGACCAACAAGAGGCGAGGCCACATTGGATTTGGTACTGGGTAATGAACCAGGCCAGGTGTTAGATTTGGAGGTAGGTGAGCACTTTGGTGACAGTGACCACAATTCGATTACGTTTACTTTAGCAATGGAAAAGGATAGGTATATACCAAAGGGCAAGAGTTATAGCTGGGGGAAAGGAAATTATGATGCGATTAGGTGAGATTTAGCTGGCATAGGTTGGGGAAGGAAACTGCAGGGGATGGGCACAATTGTAATGTGGAACTTGTTCAAGGAACAGCTAATACGCGTCCTTGATAAATATGTACCTGTCAGGCAGGGAGGAAGCAGACGTGTGAGGGAACTGTGGTTTACTAAGGAGGTTGAATCTCTTGTGAAGAGGAAGAAGGAGACTTATATTAAGATGAGATGTGAAGGCTCAGTTAGGGCACTTGAGAGTTACAAGTTAGCCAGGAAGGACCTAAAGAAAGAGTTAAGAAGAGCCAGGAGGGGACATGAGAAGTCTTTGGCAGGTAGGATCAAGGAAAACCCTAAAGCTTTCTATAGGTATGTCAGGAGTAAAGGAATGACGAGGGTAAGATTAGGGCCAGTCAAGTACAGGAGTGGGAAGTTGTGCCTGGAGTCTGAAGAGATAGGAGAGGCACTAAATGAATATTTTTAGTCGGTATTCACACTGGAGAGGGACAGTGTTGTTGAGGGGAGTACTGAGATGCAGGCTGTTGGACTGGATGGGATTGATGTTCATAAGGAGGAGGTGTTAGCAATTCTGGAAAGGGTAAAAATAGATAAGTCCCCTGGGCCGGATGGGATTTAACCTAGGATTCTCTGGGAGGCTAGAGAGGAGATTGCAGAGCCTTTGGCTTTGATCTTTGTGTCGTCATTGTCTACAGGAACAGTGCCAGAAGACTGGAGGATAGCAAATGTTGTCCCCTTGTTCAAGAAGGGGAGTAGGGACAACCCTGGTAATTATAGACCGGTGAGCCTTACTTCTGTTGTGGGCAAAGTATTGGAAAGGATTATAAGAGATAGGATTTATAATCACCTAGAAAGGAATAATTTGATTAGGGATAGTCAGCACGGTTTTGTGAAGGGTCGGTCGTGCCTCACAAACCTTATTGAGTTCTTTGAGAAGGTGACCAAAGAGGTGGATGAGGGTAAAGTGGTTGATGTGGTGTCTACGGATTTCAGCAAAGCGTTTGATAAGGTTCCCCATGGTAAGCTTTTGCAGAAAATACGGACACTTGGGATTGAGGGTGATTTAGTGGTTTGGATCAGGAATTGGCTAGCTGTAAGAAAACAAAGGGTGGTGGTTGATGGGAAATATTCATCCTGGAGTTCAGTTACTAGTGGTGTACCGCAAGGATCTGTTTTGGGGCCACTGCTGTCTGTCATTTTTATTAATGACTTGGATGAGGGCGTGGAAGGATGGATTAGTAAATTTGCGGATGACACTAAAGTCGGTGGAGTTGTAGACAGTGCGGAGGGAAGTGGCAGGTTACAGAGGGACATAGATAAGCAGCAGAGCTGGGCTGAGAGGTGGCAAATGGAGTTTAATGCGGAAAAATGTGAGGTGATTCACTTTGGAAGGAGTAACAGGAATACAGAGTACTGGGCTAATGGTAAGATACTTGGTAGTGTGGATGAACAGAGGGATCTGGGTGTCCATGTCCATGTTCTGTGGGCAAGCCAGTTCTGGATCCACAAAGCAATGTCCCCTTGGATCCCATGCCCCCTCACTTTCTCAATAAGCCTTGCATGGGGCACCTTATCAAATCCCTGAAAGTTGGCACCCAGGTTGATAGGGTTGTTAAGAAGGCGTACGGTGTGTTAGCTTTTATTGGTAGAGGGATTGAGTTTCGGAGCCAGGAGGTCATGCTGCAACTGTACAAAACTCTGGTGCGGCCGCATTTGGAGTATTGCGTACAGTTCTGGTCGCCGTATTATAGGAAAGATGTGGAAGTGTTGGAAAGGGTGCAGAGGAGATTTACCAGGATGTTGCCTGGTATGGTGGGAAAATCGTATGAGGAAAGGCTGAGGGGCTTGAGGTTGTTTTCGTTAGAGAGAAGAAGGTTAAGAGGTGACTTAATAGAGGCATACAAGATGATCAGAGGATTAGATAGGGTGGATAGTGAGAGCCTTTTTCCTCGGATGGTGTTGGCTAGCACGAGGGGACATAGCTTTAAATTGAGGGGTGAGAGATATAGGACAGATGTTAGAGGTAGGTTCTTTACTCAGAGAGTAGTAAGGGCATGGAATGCCCTGCCTGCAGCAGCGGTGGACTCGTCAACGTTGAGAGCGTTCAAGTGGTTATTGGATAAACATATGGATGATATTGGAATAGTGTAGATTAGAGGGGCTTTAGATTGGTACCACTGGTCGGTGCAACATCGAGGGCCGAAGGGCCTGTACTGCGCTGTAATGTTCTATGTTCTATGTTCCACTTCCTCATCCAAGTCATTTATAAAAATCACAAAGAGTATGGGTCCCAGAACAGATCCCTGGGGCACTCCACTGGTGACCGACCTCCATGCAGAATATGACCCATCTATAACCACTCTGCCTTCTGTGGGCAAGCCAGTCCTGGATCCACAAAGCAATGTCCCCTTGGATCCCATGCCCCCTCACTTTCTCAATAAGCCTTGCATGGGGTACCTTATCAAATGCCTTGCTGAAGTCCATATATACTACATCTACTGCTCTTCCTTCATCAATGTTACATAGAATCATAGAAACCCTACAGTGCAGAAAGAGGCCATCTGGCCCATCGAGCTTGCACTGACCACAATCCCACCCAGGCCCTACCCCCATATCCCTACACATTTACCTGCTAATCCCTCTAACCTACGCATCTTAGGACACTAAGGGCAATTTTTAGCACGGCCAATCAACCTAACCCACACATCTTTGGACTGTGGGAGGAAACCGGAGCACCCGGAGGAAACCCACACAGACATGAGGAGAATGTGCAAACTCCACCCAGACAGTGACCCAAGCCGGGAATCGAACCCAGGTCCCTGGAGCTGTGAAGCAGCAGTGCTAACCACTGTGCTACCGTGCCGCCCATGTGTTTAGTCACATCCTCAAAAAATTCAATCAGGCTCGTAAGGCATGATCTGCCTTTGACAAAGCCATGCTGACTATTCTTAATCATATTATACCTCTCCAAATGTTCATAAATCCTGCCTCTCAGGATCTTTCCATCAACTTACATCAACAGTTAATTGTGAATGTCATTTTGCAGACATTGCAAACCTTACCTGTTTGTACTAGCTAAACATAAGTTAAACAGCTGCAGATGGTAGAGTGCGATAACGGCTGTTTGACAGGAGGACTCCTGTTGGGACAACCGACCACACAAGTTACTTCAATGAAGAAGCTGCTGAAGCCGCCAGAAAAGCTGTGGATCGTGACTGTACCGATGACTGCGTCGTGACTGAAGCTGCCAGATGAACTGCGGGTCCTGGCTGAAGCCGGGGGCTTCGTCGTGACTGGAGTCGGAAGCGTTGCGGGTCCTGACTGATACCAGAGTTTGCGTCGTGACTGGTGCTGGGAACCATGATGTATAAATACCCACACTTATTTGTGTTCAGAGAGAAGTCTGGTGAACCGCTGTTAGGTGCCAGATCTCTCCCAAAAGCTTTTGTAATAAAGCCACTGTACTTTGACTCACTAACAGTCTCAGAGGTATCTTTTTACCTACAACAATTTGGTGCCGAAGCCCGGGATTCTGTTTGCGGGCTCGGTTGAATGGCCACATTATTGGAATTGGAATAGAATACCGAACCTAATAGGGTGAGTCAAACTACAGTGGGTGATCATCTGTGATAAGAGTCTGTGAGAGTGAAAGACGTCTGAATTGAACACATACGGATAAGGAGGCATTTGTCTTTAACACCCAGCCTTTGACCGGTTGTTAAGAGGGGAAATCCCCCATGTGATGGTCAGGATTTGAAGTGGGTGTAGAGACTGGAGAAAGCAATGCCTGGAGTGTGATGTTCAGACGTGAGTGAGAAAGAGACTGAGTGATCACCGGAGTAGAAGGAAAAGCCGGCTTAATAGTGTAAGCTTAATAGTGTAAGCTTACTAGTGTAAGCAGTGGTACGGAGGGATCTGATCACCCCTGACAGGTATCACCGGACTCTGATAAGAGCGACCTAGGAGGGGGAGAGCGAGAAGGGAGAATAGAAGACTCCAGGTGGTGAGTATAAACATATCTGTATTATGGCGGGATCACAAGGATAGTGGGGACCCCCGGGATCCCTGATAAATGAATATATGACTGAGAGGGACAGACTCATTAAACAGATGAGAAAAGGGGGGTGGGACGCATCCCACCCGCTAGACCAACAACGGAAATGGTTGGAAAAGGAAAAGAAAGAACGAACTAAGAAAATTGGAGTTCTCTTAGTTCACCAATTGGCCGGATTAATTGAACAGGTCTCAGTCTCGGGTAAGAAATGGGCTGACGACAAAAAAAGAATAAAAATGTTGGAATCACGCAATAGAGAACTAGAAAAGAGAAACCAAATTTTAGAGGACCCCGGCTGTGGATCCTTGCCTCCCTATGTGTCGGCCATAAAACCCACGGCACTCGTAGGAGACTTCAACCCCTATGAGGAAGAGGTCTATGATCTCGCTCCCATAACTCAGGGCGGGACATTACAGAATCCCACTGCCCAATACAAACCCTTTACCCCAGGAGAAAGACAACAAGTATTGGCATCCCTGGGAAGGCTCCAGCCCCGGAGTAATAATAGCAAATTTTGGGCAGAACTGGACACCATTTGGGTTGGACACCAGTTACACTTGCGGGATATACACCAGTTGGTACGGGCTGCTTGCCCACAGGACATCATGGAGTGCGGTTACAAGTGGTGTACCTCAGGGATCTGTTTTGGGGCCACTGCTGTTTGTAATATTTATTAATGATCTGGATGAGGGTATAGTTGGGTGGATTAGCAAATTTGCTGATGACACCAAAGTCGGTGGTGTGGTAGACAGTGAGGAAGGGTGTCGTAGTTTGCAGGAAGACTTAGACAGGTTGCAAAGTTGGGCCGAGAGGTGGCGGATGGAGTTTAATGCGGAGAAGTGTGAGGTAATTCACTTTGGTAGGAATAACAGATGTGTTGAGTATAGGGCTAACGGGAGGACTTTGAATAGTGTGGAGGAGCAGAGGGATCTAGGTGTATGTGTGCATAGATCCCTGAAAGTTGGGAATCAAGTAGATAAGGTTGTTAAGAAGGCATATGGTGTCTTGGCGTTTATTGGTAGGGGGATTGAATTTAGGAGTCGTAGCGTTATGTTGCAACTGTACACAACTCTGGTGCGGCCGCACTTGGAGTACTGTGTGCAGTTCTGGTCCCCACATTACAGGAAGGATGTGGAGGCTTTGGAGAGGGTGCAGAGGAGGTTTACCAGGATGTTGCCTGGTATGGAGGGGAGATCCTATGAGGAGAGGCTGAGGGATTTGGGATTGTTTTCGCTGGAAAGGCGGCGGCTAAGAGGGGATCTTATTGAAACATATAAGATGATTAGAGGTTTAGATAGGGTGGATAGTGATAGCCTTTTTCCTCTGATGGAGAAATCCAGCACGAGGGGGCATGGCTTTAAATTGAGGGGGGGTAGTTATAGAACCGATGTCAGGGGTAGGTTCTTTACCCAGAGGGTGGTGAGGGATTGGAATGCCCTGCCAGCATCAGTAGTAAATGCGCCTAGTTTGGGGGCGTTTAAGAGATCCGTAGATAGGTTCATGGACGAAAAGAAATTGGTTTAGGTTGGAGGGTCACAGTTTTTTTTTTAACTGGTCGGTGCAACATCGTGGGCCGAAGGGCCTGTTCTGCGCTGTAATGTTCTATGTTCTATGTTCTATGTGGAGACTAATGGGTGACGGAGCGGGCCAGGCTAACGCTGCCGACCAAGCTCAGTTGGATTACCGAGGCGGAAGGTGGACGTACGTGACAGAGAAAAACGCCGAAATTGATGCAATGATTGAACCATTTAATTGGTTTAAGGCGGAAGTCCAACGAGTCTTGGGCAACGCACCAACCAACTGGTCCAGGATTACCAATACTAACAAAGGGGTGAAGGAGCCTCCGAATTTGGGGAGCAACTCTTTAGAGTATACCAAGAATGTTACAAGCATTTAAAGATGGGCTGTCGCCAGCTCACCAAAAAATCCTTAAAATGGGAGTTCTTAGTACCCGGAATTATGATGAATTAGTAGAATGGGCATCTGGAATTAAAGATGGATCAGATGAGAAACCCTACCCACGAATAAAACAGGAAAAGGTTAATGCAAACGGTGGAGGAACTACACCAAAGAATACATGCCGTAATTGTGGAAAGCCAGGCCACTTTGTCAGAGGCTGTGGGGCTCCAAAGGGGGGTAGAAGGAAGGCCCCTACCTGCCAATTTTGCAATAAGGATGGCCACACAGAGGCCACTTGTTGGAGCAAACACGGACGACCCCGTCAGGCTTCCCCCGCCATCATGGAAGGGGTACACTGACAAGGGGCAGCCCCCACATGTTTGGGTAAGAAGGAGGGTAGAATCTACGTGTCTGCACTAGTAGGGGGCCGACAATGTGAAATGCTGGTGGACACGGGAGCTTCCATATCTATCACTGACCTACCCTTATCCATCACTAATAAAATGATCTATGTAAGAGGAATTAACAGACAGAAGACCCCTGCCTACTTAAGCGAAACCACCCTAGTAGAAATTAATAACCTGCATATACCTATGCGATTTTATGTATGTAAAAATAATGAAGGAACTATTATGGGAAATGATCTGATGAAGGAATACGAAGTCTTACTAGATTGCGGGAAGGGCAAATTGATTTGGCCCCGCCCCGACGGGAGAAAAGACAGGGTAGGAACATATGTAAACCATTTAGGAATCGTCCATGCCGCATCAGCAATAGGACGCGACTGGCAGTTAGAAGGTAATGGATTTGGCGCCATTTGTGCCTCAGTTCCAGGGGTCTGGGCAAACGCTAAACTAGATACCGGGCTAATTAAAATTGACCTCATAATGGTGGAAGGTCCAGAGCATAAACCTCACCGACAATATCCGATTAAACCCGAAGCTAAGAAGACGGTCGAGGAAATTGTGAAGGGATTGGTGGACAAGGGGATCCTGCGGGAGGCCACTAGTACCACTAACTCCCCGACTTGGCCAGTGTCCATACTGGATGGGAGTTATTGATTAACCATTAATTATACGGCTTTAAATAAAGTAACTCCTAAACTACATCCCATTGTGGCTAGCCCCTCCACCATCCTAAACGGATTGTCACCATCCCATGAGATTTTTACAGTATTAGACATTGCCAATGGGTTTTGGTCCATCCCTTTGGATTTTAATTCACAGGGTAAATTTGCTTTCACAGTAGGTGATAAGCAGTATACATGGACTAGGCTCCCTCAGGGACTCCATAACAGCTCGGCCATATTTCACCGGGTAATGAGTAAGATACTGGAACAAGTGGAGCTCCTGGAAGGGAGCACAATTTTACAGTACGTAGATGACATCTTGATAGCCTCTGAAACTAAAGTGGAACATCAGACAGCATTATACTCGGTCTTGAAGCACTTAGAAGATCGAGGACGAAAGGCAAAACCAAAAAAGGCCCAAATAGGAAAATTACAGGTATTATATTTGGGACATTTAATATCCAAAGGGAGCAAGGAAATGCCCGTAGACAGGAAAACGGCGATGCAACAAATGCCGAGGCCGGTAACTGTCCGAGGAGTGAGGAAGGTTTTGGGATTGTTTAATTACAGCCGCAACTTCATACCAGAATATGCCAAATTAGTTGAGCCAATCCAAAGGCTATTATAAGGGGGGAAACTCGCTCTAGAAGCTGTGGAGTGGGGATCGGAACAGGAAGAGGCATATAGTAAACTAAAGGTAGGATTAATGTCGGCCACAGGACTTGGGTTACCAGACGCTAGTAAAGATTTTCATATCTATTGTAACAATGAAGGAGGGTTCTATTGGGCAGTGGTAACCCAAACCCATGGGAACTAACAGCGGCCGGTGGGTTATTATTCCACAGTGGAGGGCCCCATAGTAACCGGGTTACCCAGATGTATAGCCGCACTGGATTGTGCAACATGGATAGCAAAAGTCAGTGAGCCCATTGTAATGACGGGAAATACAGTCTTGCACACCAAACATACCTTGGTGGAAATGTTAAACACAGGAAAATTACGGTCTGTCTCAAATATGAGAAGGGCAAAGTGGGAGGCAGTATTTCTTCCACGCACTAAGTCCATCACCATCGTACGAGACGTGAGAGAGAACCCCGCCAAAGGAATGTTGGGTGAAGGGAAACCACACACATGCGGCAACGTAGATGAGGAGATAGAGGAAAATAGGATAAAGGATGTGCCCTTGAAGGCACCGGAGGAGACCCTGTTTGTGGATGGGTCACGGAAGTATGTAGACGGGTTACCGCGAATGGGATGGGCGGTGGTAAACGTGGACTTACAAGTGGTCCGAGCAGGAAGGATAGAGGGAGGTATGTCAGCACAAGTGGCCGAACTAGTGGCCTTGACTCAGGCTTTTACTGAGGCAGCAGGGAGAAGGGTCAACATTTACACCGACAGTCGATATGCATTTGGAATTGTGCATGACTATATGACCGTGTGGGGAAGAAGGGGATTTGTTACAACGGGAGGCACTCCAGTCAAGCATGGACAGATAATTGAAGCCTTATTGGATGCCAGTGAGCTCCCATTGGAAGCCGCGGTATTGAAGGTAAGGTCATACCAAAAGGAACCAGATAAGCAAAGCCCTGAATGGTATATTTTTAAGGGAAACCAGGCAGCCGACAAAGCGGCACAATCAGCCTTAGAAACAGGAGAAGTGCGAGCCGTGTCAGCTGCCTCGGTTAAAGTTGAGCCCCCGATAGACATCTCACAGCTACATGCTGACACACCTGAAGAAGAATGCGCAAGGTGGAAAGCTCAAGGAGCTGTGCCTGACGAAAAGGGTGTATGGAGACTAAACGATAGAGTTTTAGCGTCAGAATGTATCCAGCACACCCTGATGCGGTTACATCATGGACTGGCTCATGTGGGAAGGGATGCTATGACAACCAGTTTTGGGAAGGAGTGGTGGTGGAAAGGAATGGGACGGGACATTGCACGATATTGTCATCGATGTGTAACCTGTGCCCAGTATAACCCAGGGAGGCCTGTAAAAATCAGGATCGGGCACCAGCCTCACCCTAAGGGTCCCTGAGAACATCTACAAATTGACTTTACAGGATCAGTTCCTCAGTCACACGGGAGAACCTGCTGCTTGGTGATAATTGACCAATTCACCAGACGGGTAGAGGCGTTCCCGACTAAAAATTGTTCAGCCACTACTGTGGCAAGAATATTAGCTGAGGAAGTTATCCCAAGGTGGGGGGTGCCGTTGCAAATAGACTCTGATCAAGGCACACACTTCATGGCTGGTGGGGGGGGTGGGTAGTAAAAACCATTTGTCAACTGATGGGGATAAAACAGAAATTTCACATACCTTATCACCCTCAAAGTTCGGGAATGGTGGAGCATATGAATAGAACACTCAAGACCTCCCTGGCAAAGGCCATGCAGGACTCAGGAAAAAGATGGACCGAGGTGTTGCCCACTATATTAATGAAACTCGGAGCCACTATGAATCGAACCACCGGGTTGACACCATATGAGCTAATGACCGGAAGGGCTATGCAACTACCCGAGTCCATTATTACCGGTGGGGCAACCAAGGGAAAACCAAGTAGCGAAGGATGAGCAAAATGAGCTAGAACTGACCCCTGAGGTACCCCCGGCGGGCAGCAAGGCTATGGTGAAGACGCTACCTGGGAAGCCTGGGTTCGCCCCCAAATGGAATGGCCTTTATGAGGTCATAATCAGTGGCGATACTTGTGCCTGCATAGATATGCAAGGCAGGGGCATCTGGAAACATTGGACTCAGTTGAAAGAATATACCGGTGCCAATTGGAAAAATATGTAATGTGCTCAATTTACAGGTTCATGAGCTAACTGATCTCCAAGCAAGTTGAACGGGTTCGCGGGAAGTTGCGCGCAGACGATATAGCCTTTGAACCATTGTATAACGGTCACGCAGGTTATAATTAAGTGATAGAATGATTTTTTTGCAGCCATCTCTGAGGTATCAGCTGAGGTTGTAGCTATCTGGACTGTTGCTTTGCAAAACCGATTGGCACTCGATTATGTGTTAGCTTCCCAGGGAGGAACGTGCGCTATGATTGGATCCGAATGCTGCACGTATATCCCAGATGATTCAGAAAATATAACTCGTTTGGCAGATCATATCAAACGAGTAGCAAAGGCAATTCAAGATGAAGGGAGCCAATATCATAATTATAACCCTCTGGGATAGCTGGGGCAATGGTTTGGGTCGTGGGGATCATACCTGATGCATGGGTTGATTGTATTAATTGTCATTGTTATCGCTTGTTGTGTTTATATGGCATTATTGAACACTTGTTGTAAAACAATAACAGCCCGGATTACGCCGAGTGCAAGTGTACAGGCAGAAGGGGCAGACCTCCTGACGAAGGAGGTAGGCCCATATGCTGGTAACATTTGGTTCTGAATTGGTCATGGGGCCATGCTTAGACCTGGCCCTGACCAAAAGGGGGGATTGAAGAAGGGAAAGGGTTAATGAATTTTGTATCTAAAGGGTTAATGAATTTTGTACCTAGAATATATCACAAACATAACCCTTCCTCATGGCTGATCTCCCCAGGCTTATACTGCTCCTGGCATCTATATAAATTATTTATTCATGTTTTCCTTACTTGTTCATGTCTTTCATTCTTTAACTTTCATTTCCATAAGGACAGATAGTTAAATGTGAATGTTATTTTGCAGATATTGCAAACCTTACCTGTTTGTACCAGCTAAACATAAGTTAAACAGCTGCAGATGGTAGAGTGCGATAACGGCTGTTTGACAGGAGGACTCCTGCTGGGACAGCCGACCACACAAGTTACTTCAATGAAGAAGCTGCCGAAGCCACTGGAAGAGCTGTGGGTCGTGACTGTACCGATGACTGAAGCTGCCAGATGAACTGCGGGTCCTGGCTGAAGCCGGGGGCTGCGTCGTGACTGGAGTCGGAAGCATTGTGGGTCCTGACTGATACCAGAGTTTGCGTCGTGACTGGTGCTGGGAACCATGATATATAAATACCCACACTTATTTGTGTTCAGAGAGAAGTCTGGTGAACCGCTGTTAGGTGCCAGATCTCTCCCAAAAGCTTTTGTAATAAAGCCACTGTACTTTGACTCACTAACAGTCTCAGAGGTATCTTTTTACCTACAACAGCGGGTATCACTACTGCTCTGTAGACCATGAGCTTGGTGATGGGTCTGACATTCCGGTCTTCAAGCATTCTCTTCCTCAGGCAACTGAAGGCTGCACTGGCACATTGAATGTGGTACCGAACATCATCGGTGATGTCTGTCCTTATTGACAGTAGGCTTCCAAGGAATGGAAAGTGAGCCATGTTGTTCAAGGCCTTGTTATGGATTTTGACAACCACAGAGCAGTGCTGTGTGGTGGGGACAGCTTGGTAGAGGACCTTTGTCTTACAGATGTTTAGTGGGAGGCCCATGCTCTTGTTGAAAGTGTTGGCAAAGGTTTGGTGTGCTCAGCCTCTGAGTGTGCGCAGATGCAAGCACCGCTTGCATACGGTAGTTCAACGAAAGAAGATGGGACAACCGTGGATCTGGCTTGTAGGCAGCGGAGATTGAGCAGATTCCTGTTTGTTCTGTAGTTTAGCTCCATTCCAGCAGACCTTGCTAAAGGTCAGATGGAGCATTGCAGCAAGGGAGATTAAGAAGAGCGTAGGTGCCATGACAGACACTTGCTTGACCCCAGTTCGAATATGAATTGGGTGTGTGGTGGATCCATTAGTCAGGATCACGGCTTGCATGTCATTGTGGAGCAGGCAGCGGATGGTGACAAACTTTGGGGCCAGTTGAAATAGAGGTAGAAACTGCATAAATCCTTGAGGTTAACAGTGTCCATTGCCTTTGTGAGGTCAAAGGCGATGATGTATAAGTGTTGATGCTGTTCCCTGCATTTCTCTTGTCATTGCCATGCAGTGAAGATTATGTCCGTTTTGCCCTTTAGTGGGTGGAAGCCGCATTGGGAGTTTGGAGGAGCTCTTCAGCCACAGGGGGAAGATGATTAAGGAGAACTCTTGCTCTGACCTTCCTTGTGAAAGACAACAGGGAAGTTCCTCTGTGGTTGCTGCAGTTGAACTTGTCACATTTTTTAGAGATGGTCACAAGCGCAGCATCTCTGAGGTCTCCTGACATGTTCTGCTCCTTCCAGATAAGGGAAATGATGTCATGTATTTGCGTCAAAGGTGTTTCTCTGCTATGTTTTAGTGCATCTGCAGGAATTCTGTCTGCTTCTGATACCTGCTGTTCTTTTGCTGTTGGATGGCCTTTTCTACCTCGTGCCGGGTTGGGGTTGTGCTGAGACGGTGGCCGGTAGCAGGCTGCAGGATGGAGTCAAGGACACTCATGTTGAAGACTCTCTGTTAGGGAGGTATTCGAAGTGCTCTTTCCAGCAGGTGCTGACTGCCTCTCTGTTTTTCATGAGCACCTCTCCGTTCTTGTCCAGCAGTGGGGTGGCGTTGTGGGTGCTTGGACGTTAAGTGGTCTTGACTGCATAAAGAAACCACATGTGTCATGGTTGCTGGCTAACTGCTGGATCTCCTGCGAATTCTCCACTCACCATCTGTTCCTTAGGTTGTGGGTTTTATGCTGGACCTCAGACGTCTGTGGAGCTGCTTTCTTGCTCTCAGGTTGGGTTATTGTTTCAGGTTCTGAAAAGCCTAGCGCTTGCAGCTTATCCGCTTCTGGATCTCCAGGTCATTCTCATCGAACCAGTCTTGCTGTTTCCTGGTTGAGTGCAATGCAATCCGCTGTTTGTGATCAAGCCCCGAGGCAATGCTGTTTATCAAATTCAACATAGTAATAAGCCAAATACATCGACATCAACACAAAAACAAAATGCTGTGTTTGTTGGAAATTTGAAACAAAGCTGCAAATGCTCGGAATACCCAGCAAATCAGGCAACATTTGCGGAGAGAGAAATGGGGTTAAACTTTCAGATTGATGATTTTTCATTAGAACTGGGAAAAGCTAGAAATGTTTCAAGCAGGTGAGAAAGGGAGAGGGTGGAAATGTAACAAAAGTGAAAGGGTGAGAGACTGGAAAAATTAAATGATGAAAGATTGGTGGCGCAAAGCCAAAAGGAATGTTAATGGGTCAGGTAAAGAAACAAAAGATATGTCCAGTGGAGGTGAGAATTGCAGAACAATGAACAGCTGTCACCTGGAAACAAAAACAAGAGAAAAATGACAGTGAAGTCAAAACCGACAAAGAGCAAAGAACCAAAATGCAGGTCAGAAATTATGGTCTGAAATTATTTAACTCAATGTTGAGTTTAGAAGTGCCTGACTGAAAAATGAGGTACAGCTCCTTGAGCTTACATTGAGCTTTATTGGAACATTGCAGCAGAGCAAGGAGAGAGGTCAGTATGAAAGCAAGGTGGAGAATTAAAATGACAGGCAACCAATAACTCAGGGTCATGCTTACAGACTGAACCCACAAAGTGGTCAGTCAAGCTGGCCTCCCCATTGTACAATAAGATTGATATTACCATTGGTTGCTGTTTTAACTGTGGTTCCATCAATTTCACGGGCTTCCTGGAACGAGCTAATGAAAGCAAGTCAAGAAGTAAGCAGAAATTGAGGGGAAAAGCTGAAGTTATTACAAATATGTCAACAAGTACTCAGTCCTCTTCGTTGCTTTCTTGCCTACTTGTTTGAAAGGTTTTTCTTTGCATTACTCAGGCTGAGGTGTCATCTACACTTTGGAAGTTTTAAGGTTTGATCAGCATTTTGGAGATCTGATCTATCGTATCAGTGTGTGTGCAGCTTAGGCTGTGCTACTTTGGACCTCAGAGGAGAACTAAAATGATCAGCAGCATCAGTACCACCTGTAGTACCAGGACCAGCAGAACCTACAGCAGCATCTGCCAAGTTCTCACAGACCCACAGCTACAGTATAGACACAACAGACATGTGAATGAGAATTATGGCTTACATTCAACAGAGCATTTGTCGAGATTGATTATGAAGGAGAGGCTTAACATTAAATAATGATAAGAGTGAGGGTCAGTCAGGAATGGACTGCAGATGGGGTGTGGGGATGGGGTTGGGGGAGGAGGCAGGGTGGTTGGTGAGGAAGTGCATAGATAGGGATGTTTTCATGAAAATAGGATGATTGTGGTAATGGGCTCCAGTGTTAGACACAATATGGTACATGCTGTACTGCATGGGGTCACCTGATCTGGGGGTTGAAGGTTGGATAGCACATGCTAGGGAAGGTTGTAATAAGGCTGTGGATGTTTTGCAGTTGTGTGTTCATTTTCCGTTATTAATAAAATTAGTTATACCAATGGTGTCAGTCACCCAGCATCATAAAAACAAGTCATGCTGTTAGAAGTAAACTAAATGCACCAGTAGAGCTTCTGAAACCAATGACTGAGCTCAGTTTGAAGGGAAACCTCACAGAAAACTGGAGGAGATTGGGCAGGGCTTCAGCTTGCACCTCATTGCGACAGGCAGTGACAAGAAAGACCCCCAGGTACAGTTCCATTTTTCTTCATGTATCAGGGGAAGAAGTCCGAGAAGTTTAGAACACTTTCATGCTTGGGAATGATGAGAAACAAAGCGACTTGAAAGAATTAATGGAAAAATTTGAAGCCTCTTGCAGCCCAAGAAAACACCACATATGCAAGATACTAATTTTTTACAGGGCATACAAGGCAGTGATAACATTAGTTAGTATGTAAATGAACCGAGGAAACACTGAGAATCACTCATTTGGGATAGAATCATTTGTAGGATCGCAAATGACTATGAGATACCTGCTTTTAAGATAATTGGATCTCAGACTGGAGAAGGTAATAAATATCTGCAGAGTGGCAGAGACAACAAAATGCCAGATTAAATAGATGATGGAGGTGATACGCCACACATGGTCAAGCCGTGACATGCTGTTAAACAGAAACAGCACTGGGGGAAAAAAATAAACAGCTTGAAGGTAAAAATAATAAAACTGCTATTAAAACATTTGAATGCATTTGTTGCAGAACAGATCACTTCCCATGCAACTGTCCAGACAATGGAAAGCAGTGTAAGAACTATGACCAACTAAATCACTTTGCTAAGATATACACATCGAAGAATGTGCACGATTGAAGGTGATGACACAGACACTGAAATAGAACATTTCATTGGTGCAGAAACAGCAACTTCTACAGATGAATGGAAAGCTGGTTTAAAAATTGCCAACATGCTGGTGAATTTCACGCTTGACACGGGTGCACAAGCAAATGTCATTCCCATAAATTCCCATTGTTATAAGATAAGCAAAGCAAAACAGCTAACTAAAACAAAAGGAAAACATTGCTGTAGAATACTAACATTGGAAAGTGAACTATAAAAAACTGTCTCAAGCACTTCCATTTATAGTGGTGAAAAATGAAGCAACATCCATTCTTGGAATCACAGCTTGTGAAAATCTGAGGCCAATCAAGAGAATAATGATTATCACCTTCAATGTGTCCTGAGTGAGTACAAAGATGTGCTCAAGGGGGTTTGTTGCCTAAAGGGAGAATCCACCATCAAGATGACTGAAACAGTGACACCCACCCAGGAAAGTAGCAGTAGTGCCAAGAGACTGACTGAAAGCAGAACTGAACAGAATGGAGAAACTTCACATCATCAAGAAAATTGAAGAACTGACAAATCTAAATAAAGAAGGATCAGGTGGGAACTTGCAAGTCTGACTGGATCTCAGAGATTTAAATCAGGCAGTATAAAGAGAACATTATCAGTTGTCCACAGTAGAAGAGATCACATGTAAACTAGCTAAATTCAGTGTTGGATTTGAGTTCAAGCTTTTGGCAGGTCAAGTTGGGTGAATACAGCTCCCATCTCTGTACCTTCACCACACATTCAATTTTTATGTTTACCTGTTGCTATTAATTCAGCTGAGATGTTCCACAGAAGAGTGAAGCAGCTGTTTGAAAGGTTAAAGAGTGTGGAAACCTATATCAATGATATCCTGGTCTGGGGGAGCTGCACGAGAAGAACACAACCATACACTGAGGCAGGTACTGGCAAGAGATAGAGAAAGCTAAAGAAAGAAACTGCAAAGTCTTCATGAAATCAAGTACTTGAGAGATGTGCTAACTGAGCGACTTAAGCTGGACCAGTGTAAAACTGAAGCCATTGTGAGCATGGCAATCCCAGAATGTAAAAGAGGTCTTTGGACATAGAATCATAGAATCCTACAGTATAGAGGAGGCCATTTGGCCCATCGAGTCTGCACCGACCACAAATCCACCCAGGTCCCATCCCCATAACCCCATGATGTATGCATTTAGCCTAGCTAGTCCCCCTGACACTAAGGGGCAATTTAGCATGGCCAATCCACCTAACCCGCACATCTTTGGACTGTAGCAGGAAACTGGAGCACCCGGAGGAAACCCACACAGACACAGGGAGAACGTGTAGACTCCACACAGAGTGACACAAGCCGGGAATTGAACCCGGGTCCCTGGCGCTATGCAGCAGCAGTGCTAACCACTGTGCCACCGTGCTGCCCCATGGTGATCTAACTTGGGAAATTCATTCCACACACGTCAGACCTGACAGAACCTTTCAGGGAACTTTTACAAAATGATGGGGAGTGGCACTGGGAACAAAGTCACCGAGAAGCTTTGACCGGTCCAAAGAGAACATTGACCCAGGTACCTGAGTTATAATATGGCAATGTCAGTCAGCTAGGCAAGATATGAGTGGGGCTTCAAAAATCGGCCTGAGAACTGTCCTTTTCCAAAATGAAGCGGCAGTGGCATACGCTTCAAAGGCAATGACTGAAACACAACAGAGTTCTGTCTAAATAGAGAATGAAATGGCAGCAAATGTGTTTGGCTGAGAAGGCTTCCACCTGTTTGTGGAGGTAGAGTTTGATTATCAGCCTTTGGAAAGCTACATGTAAAAAGCCCCTGAACTGTGCACCACAAAGAATCCAAAGATTACTACTGCGTCTGCAGAAGGGCCAGGTCAGAGTTATATACAAACCGAGCAAAGAATGTATATCACAGACACTCTGTTATGTCTGTATCTTGCCACTACGAAGGAGAGGACAAAGAAACGGGTGGGCAGCTTCACATGCCGACAAGGAACTCGCCTGTGATTGTAACCAAACTGGATGAGATCACGGAAGTGATGAAGATCAACGCCACCCTGAGAAAACTGCAACAAATTGTGCAAAATGGCTGGCCCACACATCGGAGCGAAGCCCCTTCTGCTGTCTGAGAGTACTGGAACTTTTCTGAGGAACTTCATGTAACAGAAGGAATACTTTTCAAGGGAGAAAAGATCATTTCTGCAACATTGAGGAAAGAAATGCAAATCACCTTGGCATAGAAACATGCAGGGGCTTGAGTTGTCATGTATGGGCCTGGAATGGGAGCACAAACCGGGGAAACGGTGAATGCCTGTGCAGTATGCCAAAAATACAGTAAATCACAACAAAGAGAACTACTTCAGCACAGTGTTCCAGAGAGGCCCTGACTGAAAATCGATGTGGACTTGTTCACATTTGATAACAGCGGATGTTAACTAGCAGTAAATTATTACACAAAGATTTTTGAGTCTGTGCTGCTGAGAAAGGATAGCAAGAGCATCACTGTAATGAAACATCTGAAATCTATTTTTACTCACCTGGCATACCTGAAGTTCTCATCTCGGACAACAGTCCACAATCGTCAGGCATTGACTTCGTCAGGCATTGACTTCCACAAATTTGCACAGGACTGGGAGTTTAGCCACAATGGGCCTGATTTTACCATTTTCATTCTAAGTGCTGAATCTGAGCGCAATTCAGATCCAACTTGGAAATCTACTTTCAGGCACTCCCATACGCTCCCCTCCTCCTTCCCCCCACCCCCCCACCCCCGACCAGACAACAATCTGGCCTCTCTCCTCTCCCCCCCCGCCCCCCCCGAGATACATCTGACCCACCACCTCCTCCCCTCCCCCCCACCAGAGAATGATCTGACCCGCCTCCCCTTCCCCCACCATCACTGATCTGAGTCAGAGAGCTGTTGGAAGCTCTGAACTTACCTCTTCAGAAGCTGGAGCGCCCGAAACAGACTTTTGCCGAGCATGTCTGTTTCGTGCCAAATCTGTACACGTGAACACGATGGTAAACAGGGAAATGCTGATAAAGTTGGGCGGGCCCTCATTAATTCAATTTAAATGCATGCAAATGCATTTAAATCACTGTTGCGCCTGTTTCGGGCGCGAATCGGATCGTGGCCATTCCCGGGCCTCGGTAAAGTGGGCATCTGCACGGACGCGGGCAAGATCGCGTTAATGGCCTCACGCCCGACTTTACCACGTTTTCGCGCCCGAAAACAGGCGCGACACAATGGTAAAATCGGGCCCATTACGTCAATTCCCAAATATCCACAATTGAATGGAATGGTGGAAGGTATGTGCAAACCTTTAAACACCTGTTGAAGAAGGTGAAGGTGGATGGAATAGATCCCTCCCTGGCTCCACTGGATTTCAGGAATACTCCAGTAGAGAGCATTGGATCAAATCCAGCACAGCTCCTGATGGAGAGAAGACTAAGAACTAAGCTTCCAACCGTGCCCTTAACAGCTATTTCCACAGTCAGCAAGCTACAACATGTAGGACCCGATCAAACTGAGACAGCAGAAAGAGTAGCTTGATCAAAGAGCCTGATATCTGTCTGAACTGAACATGGATGATGGCTGAGACAGTGAGGATTCTGTAAGAAGGGATCTGGAATGCTGCCATTGTCACAGGAATCACAGGAGAACCAAGGTCTTACTCAGCGCAGACTCCAAATAGACAACAGTACAAGAGAAACTGGAAATTGCTGTGGAAAACAAATGAAAGGTGACCCTGCTCTAAACCAACACTGAACTGAGGCACAGCCTTTGGCTTTTTTGACTGAATGTTTGCACTTCCTTCTTTTTGACTTCCAACTCCAAACTGCTTTAAATTGCATGCAGCCTTTAATTACTGGAGTTGAACTTGTACCTTACAGGCGTTCGACAGGGTGGAGCACAAGTATTTGCTCGGGACTCTGCGGGCATTTGGGTTTGGGATGCAGTTTGTCGCCCGGATCCGATTACTCTACTCTGCCGCAGAGTGTCTGATTAAGGTTAACGGGTCCCTGACAGCGCCCCTTCGCTTTGGGAGAGGAGTACGGCAGGGCTGCCCCTTGTCCGGCCAACTTTATTCTATATGCGTGGAGCCATTCCTGCGCCTCTTGCAGAGGAGGTTGTCGGGTTTGACTCTGCGTGGCCCGGACGTAGGGGTGGTTCTGTCTGCTTACGCCGACGACGTGCTCCTCATGTTCACGGACCCGGCTGACCTGCGGAGGATGCGAGAATGCCAGGTGGTGTACTCCGCCGCGTCCTCCGCCAGGATCAACTGGGCCAAGTGCTCCGGACTCCTGGTCGGTCCGTGGGAGACGGACCCCCTTCCGGAGGAGCTCAGGCCTTTCACCTGGAGCAGGACCAACCTCCTCTACCTGGGGGTCCATCTCTGCCCAGCCGAGGAATCCTGGCTGGCGAGCTGGCGGGAGTTGGAGGCCAAAGTCTCCGCCCGCCTGGGTCGCTGGACAGGACTGCTCCGAGTGCTGTCCTACAGGGCGCGAGTTCTCGTCATAAACCAGCTGGTCGCCTCCATGCTGTGGTACCGGCTGGTCACTTTGACCCCTCCCCCTGGCTTTGTCACCGATATGCAGAAAGCCCTCGTGCGGTTTTTCTGGGACAACCGACTGCACTGGGTCGCTGCCGGGGTGCTGCATCTCCCGATTTAGGAGGGCGGACAAGGTCTGGTGTGCCTCCGCACGCAGGTAGCGACCTTCCACCTCCAGACTCTGCAGCGATACCTTTACGTCGAGCCTCCTCCACGATGGCGTGCGATGGCGACGTATTTTTTCCACCACTTGCACAGCCTCAGTTACGACGTGCAGCTCCTGCACATCAACCTGGGGCGTATTCCCACCTCCCTGCGGGAGTTGCCCGTCTTTTACCAGGACCTCCTCACGGTCTGGAACACGGTCGCCTCGCGACGCAGCTCTCCCCCGTCAGGAGTAGCGGCTCTCGTGTGAGAGCCGCTGCTCAGGAATCCGCACCTCCAGCCTTACGACTTCAGGTGGCTGGTGGAGAGGAGGGCCGTGGACGCCGGGGTGACCAGGATCAGGGACGTGCTGGATGGCGGAGGAGCGGGCTGGATGAGTCCCGACGTGCTGGCTGAGCGCGCGGGGGTGACCGTCCGGCGCGCGGCCAAAGCCATCCAAGACCTCAGGACGGTCGTGCTCGGCCCCGAGTGCGCACGCGGTCTGGAGGCGGCGCAGGCGTGCGGTGGGATCCCGCCCGAGCGTTCCCCTGCTCGGACGGAATTTCACATTGGCCCGAAGCCTAGACCTCCCCCCCCCGGGTCAGGTGCCCCACTGCGTGTGCCGCCTCGCGGAAATGCCCTCCGTGCCCTTTTCCACCGCGCGGAGGCGTTTCCTGTACGGGCTGCTGCTGCACACCTTTCACTACCGCGTCCTCGCCCGTCGCCCGGATACACCTTGGCGGGCCTTGTTGCTGCTGGGCGGCGGAGGTCCCCAGTGGAGGTCCCTCTATGGAGGGATCTCCCCCAATTATCTCGGGGACCTGGGGTGGAGGGTGCTGCACGGGCTCCCGAGACTGTCCTTTCTGTGGCCTCATGGACCATGTCTACGTTCTGTGTTTTAGGCTGCACACCCTTTTTGGTTTCCTCAAACACCTTTTACTGATGTTTTGTTTGCACTTCAGTCCCACGCTCCTGATCTACGGGCACCTGGTGCGGAGAGGGGCGGGTCAGGATGCCGACCTCCTCGTGAACCTGCTCCTGGGCCTGGCGAGACGTGCCATCAATAGGTCCAGGCAGCGGGCGATCGACAGGGCCGTCCATCCCGACTGTCTGCCCCTCTACCGCGGCTACATTCGCGGCCAGGTGTCTCTGGAGAGGGAGCATGCGGTGTCCACAGGCGCGGTTGACACCTTCCGCGACCGCTGGGCGCCGCAGGGGCTGGGGTGTATTATCGACCCCGATAATCACCTTTTGGTTTGACGTTTTAAGTTTCCTTTCGACTTTGTTTTTGGTTCGGGCTGTTCCCCCCTTCCTTTTGGGGAGCCGCCCCTTTTACTTTGTCCCTAAGTTAATTTGAGTTCGTTTACTTGATTGGTATCGAAAGAAATACCTTACAGGCCACCACACCTGCTGACATTAATTAGTTGGGAAACCCGGATAAATATGGAGAAGCAGTGACTGGGTTAAAAAGCCATGGGCAGAAGGACTGCACTGACCTCGTTTCACATGAACCCATATCCTGCTTTCAGCCTCTCGCGATCTTCCAATCTAGCCTTTATTCTCTGCTTGACTGCTACTTACTATTGTTAAAAAATTAACAAAAGCAGGTTACAGCTTAGCCATAACTTGTTGAGAATAATAATTTCTGAATTGTCTTGGGAGTGCTGATGACCACTGCAAATTATTTGACTCTCTGTGATTGTAGACGTAAGTATGTTTGCATACTTTCAAAGTTTATTCTCATGACCCAATCTTTTTTTCAAAACAGTTAATAAGAGGAAACAAACGGTCTGATTCTGAAAGGCCTTAGATAGCAATGTGGCAGATGTATGCTTGCCTGAAAACAGCAGGTTATCTAACCTGTATACTTTGAGCTTCAATAATATCAGGAAGAAACGTGTAAACCATTCAATGATTGCCTGCTGACTCAACCAGCTGCGCCATTTAGAAGTATTTATCCCCAATGAATGCTGGTGCTGTTTATTCACACAGCTGCTGCAGATAAAATGAACCACAAACAAATGATTCTGCTGTTCCACTGCATCAGTTTATTTCTGTGATTTGAGAGGAGAAGAAAATGATGATATTGCAGATGGCAATATTCCCCAGAACAGCAACCTGGCAACTCCAACGAGCATTGTCATATATATTAAACGCAAAGGTCATTTTTAAAAGTCACTGCGCAAGAAATTGTGATTGATTACACCTGTTTTTTTTTGGCGCGACAAGTTCCATTAGAGCCCCAAATGGTATTAATGGCGTACACGCACATTTTTGTGACTACTGTGCTGGATGCCATATTAATGTGCGTGGTGAATGCCCACGGAAAGTATGCACAACAGCCAGATCATGCTGATTTGATGCCACTCCTGCCAATGCCCTCTATTAACCAAGCACAACTGGCTATTGAGCAGCTGTGAGATTTAAAAGGATTATCAATTACTTTCAGGTAGTTGTTAGATTAATCGTCAACTCTTTGATGCTTTTTGTCATTGTTTAAAGTTGCAACAGTCCAGAGGGAATGGTGTGCCAGGTGCTGACGGGCATCATGCTGACTGCAAGGTTTCTGTACAAAACAGCTGCTTCCAGATGTGGTTTACCGAGTAAGCATTCCCTTTGGAATACAATGTGACTTCACGTACAGAGGCCACACATAAAGTGGGAGGGGTAGATGGGCTCTCAACAGAAAGCCATATCTATCCAGGGTATTTGGGAAGCTCCATTGCTCGTCACTGAATCTCAGTGATGAGCAATGGACTGAATTTTATGAGAGGCGTTGGGTAAAAAACAGGCTTGGAGCCCACACTCGCTGGTAGTAGGACATGTTCAGCAATTTTACCAATGACAGTTGCCTGTGGGCCTGCTGTCCAGTTGAGGATGCTGGTTGGGTTCCTGGTCCAATCAGAGGGCCAGTAGCTCAGAAGCCTTAGCAGGACAATGTTGATGTCGTGCTGTAACTCTTTTGAGTGCGTGCTTTCAGTTGGTAATTAAGATCAGCTGTTCCCAATTGGGGAAGGATTAGGAATTTATTGCAAAAGTATAAAACAAACTGTTGAGGGGAACTGGAAGAATTGTATCCTTACTCTGTTGTCTTGGAAATAAATGTGTTTTAAGGTCAAGACTGGCTTCAGATGCATCCTTTCCTCAATATATGATTAGTGGTATTAACAGGTCATTGGGAGTTGTGGTCACTGTTGAGGAATACAGGTGATCCTGGGCCTACAGCACTACCACAGGTAAGTGAAAAATACAAATAAATCACTGGGCCTGGTGGCAGAGGGAAATCTGCTCCGAGGAGGTCCTTTCTGCCTGTAGCTTCCTCTTCGGCCCAAGTAGTCACACCCCTGGACTGCAGCAGGGAAGCTGCCTCCATTTTGCTGGCAACTCCCACTCCATCTGACGAAGGGGCAGCGCTCCAAAAGCTTATGGTATTTGCTACCAAATAAACCTGTTGGACTTTAACCTGGTGTTGTGAGACTTCTTACTGTGCTTACCCCAGTCCAACGCCGGCATTTCCACATCATGACTCCCAAAATGGCCAGGAGTCACCCGAGTATACTGGCCCCTAATTACCACCTCCCACTCTGCCTTCTGTGGGCTGATAAAATCCTGGATAATGTATAAGATATCTTCACTTCAGTAAGAAGTGCAACTTGCCATGCCAAAAATAGCTACTGGACAATAAAAGAACAAAGAAAATTACAGCACAGGAACAGGCCCTTCAGCCCTCCAAGCCTGCACCGACCATGCTGCCCAACTGAACTAAAACCCCCTATCCTTCCAGGGACCATATCCCTCAATTCCAATCCTATTCATGTATTTGTCCAGACGCCCCTTAAAACTCACTATCGTATCTGCTTCCACTACCTCCTCCGAATAATGGGTATTATTCACCAACTCTATGCTGATAACTCTGGTGCCCAAACTAGCACACGGGCAGGATCATCACTGCAGAAGTTCCTCAGGGTAGTGTCCTAGGCCCAACCATTTTCAGCTGCTTCATCAATGACCTTCCTTCCATCATAAGGTCAGAGGTCAGGATATTCACTGATGGCTGCACAATGTTGAGAACCATTTGTGACCCATTTGTGATAAATGCTGGGCTAGCCAGCAATGCCCACATCTGTAAATTAATATATATTTTAAAAAATTATCTTGGTGATGATGGGCCCACTCTCCAGTTGGAGAAATGGTGGAAGTCCAGCTTCACATTTGTTGTGGAAGGCCCAATGCAATTAAATGGCCATGAGGCATTTAACCGGCCATTGTCAGACATTCCTCAGGAGTTAAGACCCCAGGGTGGAAATCTGTCTGCCAAGAGGCTGGCAGGTCTCCATTGCCAGCAGCACCACAAGGAATGGTGGCCACTGTCAGCAATGTACCCACAGAGAGGTCTAGGATCACTGAGGGATCCAGGTCACAGAGTGAGAGTGGCTTGGGGGTTGCGGGGAGGGGATGGGCAGCCAGTGAGGAAAAGGGGGTTCAGTGCTTGGGGCTGGGTTTCAGTGCCAACTCTCCCTCGTTGATACTGGGTCCTCTCGATCAGGCACTGAGTGTCTTTGAACAAAAGGTGGTCTCCCTGCATGTGCCTTTGATAGTCTCTTGCTGGCAGTTGGTTAAATACTATCGGCGCTGCTATGAGGCCCTTAATCGTCAAGTGAAAGCCCCCAATTAGTGCCCAAGCAGGAAGGCCACCTGCCCTGGACTTAGTTGGATAGAAGTGAGGAAGCTGTGGGGTAGCCACGGCACCCGACATTCTCCTGCCTCAAAACCCACCTCTGATTGGGGCATTAAATCCCCCCCCATGTATGCAACATGCATACATTGAAAGTCATGCTGCCACGTGGGATGTTGAAATTTTTGTTGCCTGTATTCTCATTAGGATCCCTGCAGTACTCAGCGGACGGGGTGTCTGCTGCATGTTACACAACATCGCCATCATGAAGGGACAAGCCTTGTCATTAGCTATATGGTGAGCAGCTGAAGAGGAATGGAGGGAGGAATCAACCAATACTGCTTCTTTCTGGCTGGACTGTCCACAAATAACTCCTCTGGATGAAATGTTAGTATGTGCAAACCCAATTCCCCAGCAACACGATGGCACAGTGGTTAGCACTGCTGTCTCACGGTGCCAAGGACCTGGGTTCGATTCCCGGCTTCGGTCACTGTGTGTGTGGAGTTTGCACGTTCTCCCGTGTCTGCGTGGGTTTCCTCCGGGTGTTCCGGTTTCCTCCCATAGTCCAAAGATGTACAGGTTAGGTACATTGGCCATGCTAAATTCTCGCTCAGTGTGGCGACTGGGAGATTTTCACAGTAACTTCATTGCAGTGTTAATGTAAGCCTACACTAATTGTATACTAATAAATTGACACTAATTGACACTAATAAATAAATAAATAAACATTTACCAAAAGTTGCAACCTTATCTTCCTCTCTCACTGGCTTTGACAAAAGATTATCGACCTAAAATGATAATGGCCGGAACTCTTCCACTTTGCCTGCTATGGAATCGGAGCGGGCGAGGGTCCAACGATGGAAATCTCCGCTGATTTGGGTGAAAATTTCTGGTCTCGCCCGAGTGAAGCCGTGAAATTCTGCCCTATGTTTCTGATCTGACAGATCTGATGATTATTTCCAGCTTTTTCTGTCTATCGGTGTCCACGTGGCCACAATGTAAAAGTAAAAGTGACCACAAAGTAAACTTTCCAAAATAGCTTCTCAATAAAATCATGCCATATTGCACATACCACCCTTGTGCAAAACTTTAATGCTCGTCTTCCATGTGTCTTTACATGTCTTAGTGTTTCTGTGTGTTGCTGCCCCAGTGACCACAGCATGGCTAGTAGAAGGCTGCTGACTTGCATTGTGGGAAACTGCCAATGATCTGAAGCAGGTCTGGGCCGAGGAAAGTCCAACTACAGACTGTACCATTCCGGTATTGGTGGCAGATATCTGGCCTGGCTGAATGACAAGCAACTGCAAAGGCACTGGTGCCATGCAGTATTGGGAGGATCACAGATCTTCCTCAGAGAAGACAGAAGATTTCTGCTCCATGGAGTCTCTAACACCCAGTGGACAGAGCCTCAGCAATCTGAGAGATGTGTGCAATGTCAGATTGCTGGACTGCCTACACACATGGTAAGCCCCTCTGCACATTTTAACCCAGAGTTGTGATGGTAGCAAGCTGACCGAGAATAAAAGAAGTCGGAACTTCCACTGTCATGCTCAAGTTGGCTGCTACAATCGAAGCTGCAAAATAGTCTATTGGATGATGCATCCTGGTTCAGTCTGCATGTGTGTGAATGGAGTTGATCACTCGCTCCATGCTGGGGTGTGTGGGCTCCAAGCTCTGCACAAAGCCCTGTGCTAAGCTGGGGCCAGACTCCTCCATGCTCCTTGATATTTACCAAACACCTCTTGGCAGGCTTCCACATCGCTGGATATGTTGTTGTGTATACCCATCAGCCTGCTTGTGTAGTAAAAACAGGAAGTGCTGAAAAAACTCAACCGGCCTGGCAGCATCTGTGGTGAGGGGAACATTTGGGGTTCAATGTGACTCCTCTTCAGGATTGCTTCCTGTTTTCTTGTCCATCAGAATAGAATGTTCATCTCAGTTCTCTGGTGGAACCATATGTGATCTCGCCTTCTGGCAAACAGACACATGTGCCGCTGCCCTTGCCGCTGCCCACTTGTGCTCAGTGCCTTACTAAGTACAGATCCCACCTGTAATCTATCCTATAAAGTGCATGTAGGGCCAATATCTAAGTTGGTGGTTTTGAACCCCAAACTTTTTTCAGGTATTCTTACATTTAGACTCTAATATCAAGGAGATGGGCGGCACGGTAGCACAGTGGTTAGCACTGCTGCTTCACAGCTCCAGGGACCTGAGTTCGATTCCCGGCTTGGGTCACTGTCTGTGTGGAGTTTGCACATTCTCTTTGTGTCTGCGTGGGTTTCCTCCGGGTGCTCCGGTTTCCTCCCACAGTCCAAAGATGTGCGGGTTAGGTTGATTGGCCACGCTAAAAATTGCCCTTAGTGTCCTGAGATGCGTAGATCAGAGGGATTAGTGGGTGGATATGGGGGTAGGGCCTGGGTGGGAGTGTGGTCGGTGCACACTTGATGGGCCGATTGGCCTCTTTCTGTACTGTAGGGTTTCTATGATTTCTATGATTGGTTGGGTGCAGTCACTGTGCACACAGCAGCCTTGATTTTCCACTCCCAAAAAATGGGTACCAAATTGAACCATTGCCAAAGCAAAGTGGCCTACAGCACAATGAGATAACTATGCACAATGTTATGGAGTGATAATCTTCCAGTATAATTTTAGCCTTAGGTAAGCAGCTAAGCGAATGAAGCATGCAGAAAATATAACTAGCAGCTCACATTTAAAGAGAATGTGTACACTTAAATTTAAGTGGCTGCCAATACAGGAAGTGATTATTTCAGCCTTTCGAAAAGCTCCTGGTAGATCTGGCAGTCTCTGTTGAGGATGTGAGGGAGTAAAGAAGTGGCAGGCTGATTATTATGTGAAAGGAAATCCAATGTACTGGGACAAAACCTGTCTTTGGGCAAGTGATGGAAATGAAGCACCTGATTTACAATGCTCCACAGATGATGTTTTGTGTTTCTACATTGGATCTCCTCTAGTTTTGATAGTTAGAAAAATGGATCTGCTGCTGTATGGCTTGATTTGGTTTTTAACTTGCTCATGTGATGTGAGTGTCACTGTAAAGGCCAACATTTATTTGTCCATTAAAAACAGAAATTCCCAACAGCTCAGCAGCAGCTGTGGCGGGTTAATGGGCAATATTTAGCAGAGATAATGGGGGTCTTGCCCAATGGAACCAGAGCCAGCAAAGGCATCACCTTTCCTCCTTTCGGGAAGGCCTTCAGGCACTTAACTGGACAGTGGTGGGCCTTCCCCCAGATCAATGACCAGAGGGGCTGAATTCCTATCACTGCCAGAGCTGCTAGCCTCTGCAGATTACCTCACAAAAGGAAAATAACAGTTTGGACCAGTATTCTTATTTCACTGTTTTTCCCTTCTGGGTTGGCAATACCACCAGGGAACAGGTGACAGCCGCTGGTAATGCACTCACTTGAGGTCTAGGATAGCCAGGGGATGTATGCTACCATTGAGTGATGGTGGGAGAGGGGTCATGAGATGGGGGTTGAGGGTGGGAGAAGGGGGTCGGCAGCAATAACAGGGAGTTGACTCCCAGCAGGTCTGCCTTCATACTAACCCCCCCTCCCCCCACCCCACCCTCCCCCAAGCAGTCGCTACACTCCCTTTCTGTGGCTGGGTCTTTGGATCAAATATTGAGTGCCTTTGAATGAAAGGCCACCGAGAAGCTGACATGCAAGCATGTCAGGTTTTGCTGGAAAAACTCAACCGGCACAAGCGGGCAGTGGCAAGGTTAGCGCGTGTGTCAGTTTGCCAGAAGGCAAGATCACAAGTGGTTCCACCAGAGAACTGAGATGAACATTCTATTCTAATGGACAGGAGAGCAGGAAGCAATCCTGAAGAGGAGTCACATTGAACTCTAAACGTTTCTCTCACCACAGATGCTGCCCTTGAGATGGTTGTGGTGAGTCATTTTCCTGATATGCTGCAGTCCACGTGATGTAGATACAAACTCAGTGCTTCCAGGTAAGGAGTTCCAGGATTTTGATCAATGACAATGAAAGAACAGCGATATCGTTCTAAGTCAGGATGGTTTTAATTTGATCTTGCAAGTGATAATGTCCCCATACCTCTGCTGCCCTTGTTCTTCTGTGTGGCTGAAGAACCCTTTTTTGGACACTAGGAGATAGGTTTCAAGTCTTGAGTCTATTAACAGCAAGTCTTTATTAATAACTCATAACCATATACCAGGAGTGTGATGGAATACTCTCGCACGGTGGCACAATGGTTAGCACTGAGACCTGGATTCAATTCCAGCCTTGGGCGACTATCTGTGTAGAGTTTGCATGTTCTCCCCATGTCTGCGTGGGTTTTTTCTGGGTGACAAGGTTTCCCCCCCACAGTCCAAAGATGTATAGGTTAGGTGGATTGGCCATGCTAAATTGCCCCTTAGTGTCCAAAGATATGTAGGTTAGGCAAATGCACGGAGTTACAGGGATAGGGCAGAGGGTAATATCTGGTTGGGATGCTCTTTTGGAGACTCAGTAGGCTGAATGGCCTCTTTCTGCACTGTAGGGACTCTGTGATATACACACTGGAGGGTTCTGGTGTGGAGCTGACTCTATCCTATGTCTTTGCCTATCTCTATCCATCACTAAACTGATTTTGGCTCTGGGTTGTGTGCCTTTTTAACATCATTATGTAGGTGGTACTGTACTTAGTATCATATTAACCCTCAATGTACCAGCCACTACTGTTACAGTGGTAGATGTCATGGGTTTGGAGGTGCTTTTGAAGGTGCCTTGGCAAGTCCCTGCAGTGCATCTTGTAGATGGTACACACTGCTGCCATTGTGTGTTGAATGTTTCTGGTGGTGGATATGGTGCTGCTTTGTCCTGGATTATGTTGGCTCTTGTGTGGCACAAATGTTACTTGTCACTTATGAGTACAAGCTGAACCTTACCTATGTCTTGCTGCATGTGAGCATGGATTGCTTCAGCATCTGAAGTGCAAATCATATGGAACACCATGCAATTACCATTGAACATCTCCATGTCTGATCTTATGAAAGAAGGAAGGTAATTGATGAAACAACTGCAGATGTTTGGGTCTAGGTCACTAACTTGCGGAGCTCCTGGAAGGGTGCCTCACATCCTTTAAAAGGTACCTGGATGAGCACTTGGCACGCCATGACTTTCAAGGCTATGGGCCAATTGCTGGCAAGTGGGATTCGGTGGGCAGGTCAGGGCATTTCATGCGTCAGTGCAGATTCGATGGGCCGAAGGGCCTCTTCTGCACTGTAGTATTTTGTGATTCTGTGATTCCTGCAGCGATGTCCAGATACTGAGATGACTGACCTGTGCATGGAGCGTTGGTCTGTTCAGTACTCCTGGATAATTATCCTCCGAGATAGCAGCTCACCATTGTCTCTCAAGAGGCAGTGTTCAGGCTGATTTGAGGCATTCTTGAGAACCTAACCATCTGGAACAAGTTCGGTGCCACAAGGAAAAGTGCTGAAGATGTTCCAATGTTGCAAACATGTCACTGATGCTAATGTCTAGGAAGTAAAGTATAAATTTATACACTGGTGACCTGCATAATCAATGTCTAAACAATGCTAAAAGCTGTCTACCAGAGATGGTGCAGTTATGTGGCAATCTTCTGACTGGACACGTAATCGTGAATCCTTTATTTATGTATTAAGCAGGAAGTTTGGCTGTATTACCTTTCTTTCCCCTCAAAAACCCTTTTCCCTTCTCCTATGACTGCTGAAAAGAATTCTCATCCTGCCCATCTTTGTTGTAAATAAACATTTTTCAATGTGCACGGAGATATCAAGAAGTCACAAAAGATTAGGAGGCATGAAGATCAAAAAGGATTTTGAGGAGAAGCTTGAAGAAGAATGGAGATTTGAATTGAATGGCATCATGAAGGGAATTCCAGAGCTTGAGACTTAGGCAGCTGAAGGCACAGCAAACAATGATAGATTGAAGAGGGTATACAAGATGCGAGAGTCAGAGGAATGGTAAGGTTGGGACTGGGTTGTATCTGGTCTTAGCTTTGAGCTTTAGCTTGTTGGCTTCAACTATGCTGGCGAACATTTTCATTCAACAGCCACGCTGATGGCCGCAAGTAACTATGCTGTTGCAACAATTTACAAAAATCCTCTGAGATATTAGTTGTAACAAATTACAAAGGTCCTCTGAGATATTAATTTTAATTTATGAATGCTAAACTTTAAAAGAAAATAAAATTAAAGTACATATTTTACTGTTAATTTTCCCCATCTCTTCCAGTCAATTTTATTGGTTTCAAATATCATCAGTGATGCCTTGTTTCTGCATTTATCCTCGTGTAATAAAATCCTTCTCGACAATGATGTCACTGTAGCTGATGAAAGCTTGCTTTATTCTAGCACATCTGGCCTTTATTATTTTTGGGAATGCTATTGCGATTTGTTTCATATTTTCCACACCTGAGATATTTTCAAATTAAAATTAATAATCGGGGATTGAGCTGCTTCTGATGTTAACCCAAAGGAATAAATAAAAATTAGTAGCCTGTGATTCATTAATATACATTTGCATGTTTCAGTGACTTTAATGCACTGGATACTTTTTGTAGATTCAGAAGGCAGGCAGTTAAACATGCTTGAAATGGTGACCAAAAAAGTGTTAACCAGGGAATTATCAAATGTTTCTCCATGTGTACTATCAATTAAAGGACATTTAAAAAAATATATTTTATGAGATGTGGGTGTTACTGGCTAGGCCAGCATTTATTGCCCATCTCTAATTGCCCTTGAGAAGCCAATGTTGGGCCTCCTTGATCTGCTGCTATTCATGGCTTTTTATTGCGACCGTAGTTTTGTCAGTTATGCTATGAGATAGTACATAACGAATGATATGTAAAATCAGATGACAGCAAACATCTCGTTAAGGAAATCTTGAAACTGCTTCTGACCTCTTTGGTTTCCATTATGGTCAGGGAAACGAGAAACCTTGAAACAATGTGAAGATACACGTGGGTGATGGTTATCAACCTTGTGGAATGCTTGGTCTCTTTGGGAGCCTTGTAATACTTAAGAAGGGCATTTTGAAACAGATCATGAGGACTCTGTTCGTGCGGGGTGACATCACCTTTGACCTCTCACCGAACCGACCATGCAGGGAATAACCAATCACAGATTTTGACCACATATACAGAGGGTATAAGAAATGCATACCTTCCTTTGTCAGATGTTGGCCTACATGTCAGAAGTTACATCATTTCCCCTGGGCATCTGCTCAGAGCTACAGGTATGAACTGGGACCAGAAGGGACCACCTGGGCTGGCTATTGTGAGCATTGTTCAGGGAAATGCAACCCTTTAGTCTCCTGGTTGAGTTTAACCTGAGAGCTCGAGGTGAAAATCATGAGGGGTATAGATAGGATGAATGCTCAGTGTTCCTCTGGGAGCGGACCTGCGGGGTGGAGACTGTGAGCGGTGAGAGAGAGAGCGCGGACTGTGAGTAAATTCTGGGTTTTTTTTTTGTCTAATTTTCGGGAGGTTTTTTGTAATTAACGGAAACCGGAAGGCCGCATCGCGAAGCCTGCCGGTAGCTGTAGTTTTTTTTTCTCTCGGGCCCCTAGCCCTATAAATTGGTGCCGAGGAGATACCCGATCCTCTACACTGGTAGAGGATCCCACCCTTCCATCCTCCTCTAACCTAATTATAAGTGTGGGGAAGTTTTTTGTTTTCTTTTTTTCTTGCTGGTAATGGCTTCAGGGATGGCAGTTCAGGCAGTATGCTGCATCTCCTGTGGGATGTATGTGGTGAGGAAATCCAGTAGTGTTTCAGGAGATTTTAGTTGTAAGAAGTGCATTAGATTGCAGCTTCTGGAGGAGCGTGTAAAGGAGATGGAGGGGGAGTTAGAGGAACTCCGCATAATTCGGGAGGCGGAGGTGGAAGTTGATAGGAGTTATAGAGAAATAGTAACTCCTAGAAATGAGGCTTGGGTCAATGCCAGGAGGAGGGGTAAGAAGCAATCGGGAAGACAATCCCCTGGGGCGGTTCCCCTCCATAATAGGTTTTCGGTGCTGGAGGCTACAGTTGAGGAGGAATCAACTGAGCATAGAGAGCAGATCTCTGGGGGTGAGCCGAGTGAGAAAGCTCAGGTGGTTAGGGGCTGTAAAAGACTGGGCCTTGTGATTGGGGACTCCACAATTAAGGGGACAGATAGGAGGGTCGGAACTAAAGGTAGGGACTCAGGGTTGGTGTGTTGCCTACCAGGGGCTGGGGTCCGGGATGTGTCTGACAGGGTATTCAGGACTCTTAGGGGGGAGGGAGATAAACCACAAGTTATTGTACATGTGGGGACACACGACATAGGGAGGATAGGGGAAGGGGATATTAGGCAGGGATTTATGGAGTTGGGGTGGAAACTAAAGGCCAAGACTGACAGAGTGGTTATCTCTGGACTCTTGCCTGTACCACGGGATAGTTTAGAGAGGAATAGGGAGAGGGAAGGTTTGAATTCATGGCTGAGGGGATGGTGCAGGAGGGAGGGGTTCAGGTACTTAAGCAATTGGGGCTCGTACTGGGGAAGGTGTGACCTCTATGAGAAGGATGGTCTACACCTTAATCAGAAGGGGACCAATATCCTGGGGGGTAAATTTGCTAAGGCCATGCAGGGAGGTTTAAACTGATTCGGGGGGGGGGAGGGATCCTGAGTAGTGGGGCTGAAAGTGAGGGATGCATGGATGGGGACTGCAATGCACGGCATTGCAGAGGTGGGGTGGAGCAGGGTTTGAAATGTGTATACTTCAATGCCAGGAGTATTCGCAATAAAGTGGGTGAACTTGCAGCGTGGATCAGTACCTGGGACTTCGATGTTGTGGCTATTTCAGAGACATGGATAGAGCAGGGGCAGGAATGGATGCTGCAGGTCCCGGGGTTCAAATGTTTTAGTCGAAGTAGGGAAGGAGGTAGAAGAGGGGGAGGGGTAGCATTATTGGTCAGAGATTGTATCACAGTGTCAGAGAGGAGGTTTGATGAGGACTTATCTGTTGAGGTAGTATGGGCGGAGATTAGAAATAGGAGAGGAGAGGTCACCCTGTTGGGAGTCTTTTATAGACCTCCTAAAAGTTCTAGAGAGGTTGAGGAAAGGATTGCGGAGTCAATCCTGCTTAGGAGTGAAAGTAATAGGGCAATTGTTATGGGGAATTTTAACTTGACTAATATTGACTGGAATTGTTATAGCTCTAGCTCGTTAGAGGGGTCAGTTTTTGTTCAAAGCGTGCAGGAAGGTTTTTTGACTCAGTATGTAGACAGGCCAACTAGAGGTGAGGCTATATTGGATCTGGTGCTGGGAAATGAGCCAGACCAGGTGCTAGACTTGGAAGTTGGTGTGCATTTTGGTGATAGTGACCACAATTCGGTTACGTTCACCTTAGTGATGGAAAGGGATAGGCATGAACCTCGGGCCAGTGGTTTTAGCTGGGGGAAGGGTAATTATGAGGCTATTAGGAGAGAATTAGGAAACATAGGTTGGACTAGGAGATTACAGGGACTGGGAACGTCCGACATGTGGAGTTTTTTCAAGGAGCAGCTACTGCGAGTCTGTGATAGGTATGTCCCTGTCAGGCAAGGAGGAATTGGTAGGGCTAGGGAACCGTGGTGCACCAAAAAAGTTTCTTTGTTGGTTAAAAAGAAAAAGGAGGCTTATGTTCGGATGAGACGTGAGCACTCGGGTAGTGCACTAGAAAGCTTTAGATTGGCTAAGAGGGAGTTGAAGAGCGAGCTTAGAAGGGCTAAAAGGGGACATGAGAAGACTTTGGCGGATAGGGTTAAAGAGAATCCTAAGGCGTTCTATAGGTATGTCAAGAACAGAAGGTTGGTTAGGGCAAGTTTAGGGCCAGTTATAGATGGCAGAGGGAAGTTATGTGTGGAACCGGAGGAGATTGGTGAAGCATTGAACCAATATTTCTCTTTGGTGTTCACGCAAGGGGACATGAATATAGCTGAGGAGGACACTGGGTTGCAGGGGAGTAGAATAGACAGTATTACAGTTGATAAGGAGGATGTGCAGGATATTCTGGAGGGTCTGAAAATAGATAAATCCCCTGGTCCGGATGGGATTTATCCAAGGATTCTCTGGGAGGCAAGAGAAGTGATTGCAGAGCCTCTGGCTCTGATCTTCAGGTCGTCGTTGGCCTCTGGTATAGTACCAGAAGATTGGAGGTTAGCGAATGTTGTCCCATTGTTTAAGAAGGGGAACAGAGACTTCCCCGGGAATTATAGACCGGTGAGTCTCACTTCTGTTGTCGGCAAGATGTTGGAAAAAATTATAAGGGATAGGATTTATAGTTATTTGGAGAGTAATGAATTGATAGGTGATAGTCAGCATGGTTTTGTGGCAGGTAGGTCGTGCCTTACTAACCTTATTGAGTTTTTTGAGAAAGTGACCAAGGAGGTGGATGGGGGCAAGGCAGTGGACGTGGTATATATGGATTTTAGTAAGGCGTTTGATAAGGTTCACCATGGTAGGCTTCTGCAGAAAATGCAGATGTATGGGATTGGGGGTGATCTAGGAAATTGGATCAGGAATTGGCTAGCGGATAGGAAACAGAGGGTGGTGGTTGATAGTAAATATTCATCATGGAGTGCGGTTACAAGTGGTGTACCTCAGGGATCTGTTTTGGGGCCACTGCTGTTTGTAATATTTATTAATGATCTGGATGAGGGTATAGTTGGGTGGATTAGCAAATTTGCTGATGACACCAAAGTCGGTGGTGTGGTAGACAGTGAGGAAGGGTGTCGTAGTTTGCAGGAAGACTTAGACAGGTTGCAAAGTTGGGCCGAGAGGTGGCGGATGGAGTTTAATGCGGAGAAGTGTGAGGTAATTCACTTTGGTAGGAATAACAGATGTGTTGAGTATAGGGCTAACGGGAGGACTTTGAATAGTGTGGAGGAGCAGAGGGATCTAGGTGTATGTGTGCATAGATCCCTGAAAGTTGGGAATCAAGTAGATAAGGTTGTTAAGAAGGCATATGGTGTCTTGGCGTTTATTGGTAGGGGGATTGAATTTAGGAGTCGTAGCGTTATGTTGCAACTGTACACAACTCTGGTGCGGCCGCACTTGGAGTACTGTGTGCAGTTCTGGTCCCCACATTACAGGAAGGATGTGGAGGCTTTGGAGAGGGTGCAGAGGAGGTTTACCAGGATGTTGCCTGGTATGGAGGGGAGATCCTATGAGGAGAGGCTGAGGGATTTGGGATTGTTTTCGCTGGAAAGGCGGCGGCTAAGAGGGGATCTTATTGAAACATATAAGATGATTAGAGGTTTAGATAGGGTGGATAGTGATAGCCTTTTTCCTCTGATGGAGAAATCCAGCACGAGGGGGCATGGCTTTAAATTGAGGGGGGGTAGTTATAGAACCGATGTCAGGGGTAGGTTCTTTACCCAGAGGGTGGTGAGGGATTGGAATGCCCTGCCAGCATCAGTTGTAAATGCGCCTAGTTTGGGGGCGTTTAAGAGATCCGTGGATAGGTTCATGGACGAAAAGAAATTGGTTTAGGTTGGAGGGTCACAGTTTTTTTTTTTAACTGGTCGGTGCAACATCGTGGGCCGAAGGGCCTGTTCTGCACTGTAATGTTCTATGTTCTATGAATGCACATAGGGTGGGATTTTCCTGCTGCACTCTCTCCAAGGCCGAAAAATTCTGCCCAAGGTCGATGGTTCGTTGCATGGTCCAGTCCTGCCTGCTACGCTTCCCATGGTGGGCTGGACGGGAAAGGTTCGCCCATCGTCTTTTCCCCAGGTAAGGGGAATTGAAAACTAGAGGGCATAGGTTTGAGGTGAGAGGGGAAAGATTTAAAAGGGACCTGAGGGGCAACTTCTTCATGCAGAGGTTGGTGCAAATATGGAGTGAGGTGCCAGAGAAAGTGGTTGAGGCAGGTACAATAGCAGTATTTAAAAAAGCATTTGGATAAGTACATGGATGAGAAAGGATTAGAGGGCTATGGCTCAATTGCGGGCAATTGGGGCTAGCTGGGAGGACACCATGGTAGGCATGTAATGGTTTGGCTAAAGGGTCTGGTTCCGTGCTTTATTACTTTGACTCTAAATGCCAAATTTTCTGTGGGTTATAGGATTGAAGGCTCGGGATTGTATGGAAGATTCAGCTTTGTCAAAATCATCCTGACAATTGGATGTGTAAACCTTTAATCTGACAAAGCAAGAGGAGAGGCCAGTTGTTCTGCAGCTTAAAAAGTAAACCATGGGCTGGATTGGGAGGATTTGATTTATGTGCGTTATTTCTAAAATGAGGACACAACTGAATGGAAAGACATCAGTTTGTAAGTTTTGATATGTCCTGCAAGATGTTACTCGCTTGTTCACCTGATATCGGTGTGCTGTTCATATCCTTGCGATTTCAAACATAGTTCAATAAAGTTGGTTTGAAATTTTATTATCCTACACCTTTTGCCAGCACCATTATTTATTCTATTCAAGTCTTAATCCTTGCAACAATTCATGTGTTACAGTTCCAGAATTGTAACCCAGCAACAGGGAAGGAACAGTGACATTGTTCCTAGGATAGTGTGTGGCTTGGAGGTGAAGTTGCAGGTGCTAAATCCTGCTGTCCTTGCCCTTCTAGGTGGTAAAGTGGGTTTGGAAGGTGCTGTTGAATGAACCTTGATGTGTTGCTATAGTGCACACATATATGGTACACACTGCTGCCATTCTGTGTGTCAGTGTGAATGTTTGAGGTCCTAGATGGGGTGCCAATCAAGTTGGCTACTTTATCCTGGATGGTATGCATTCTTGTATTTTCTTTTGAGCTACATTCATCCAGGCAAGTGGAGAGCATTCCAACACAGTCCTGACTTGTGCCTTGTAGATGGTGGACAGGCACTGGGGAGCCAGGAGGTGAGTAACTCGCCACAGAATTCTAAGCCTCTGACTTGAAGAGTATTGCAAATGCTTCACCTTTTTTTTTTGATGCACTGGGCTCCTCCATCATTGAGGATGGGGACATTTATGAGGCCTCCTCCTCCAGTGAGTTGTTTAATTGTCCACTACCATTCACGACTGGGTGTGGTAAGACTACAGAGCTTTGATCTGATCCGTTGCTTGCGGGATACTTCGCTCTGTCTATCTGCAGTTTGGCATGAAAGTCGTCCTGTGTTGTAGCTTCACCAGGTCGACACTTCATTTTTAGGTTCGCTTGGTGCTGCTCCTAGGCATGCCCTCCTACACGCTACATTGAACCAGGGTTGAACTTCTGGCTTGATGGTAATGGTAGAGTGGGGGATGTGCCAACTGTGAGGTTACAGATTGTGGTTGAGTACAATTCTGCTGCTGCTGATGGCTCTCAGCGCCTCATAGATGCCCAGTCTTCGTTGCTAGATCTGTTTGAAATCTATCCCATTCAGTACAATGGTAGTGCCACGCTTCAAGATAGAGAGTATCTTCAATGTGATGATGGGACTTTGTCTCCACAAGGACTGTACGATGGCCACTCCTACCGATACTGTCATGGGCAGATATTTCTACAACAAGGTCAAGTTCCCTCTTGCTGGCTCCCTCACTACCAGCCCCAGATTCAGTCTGGCAGCTATGCCCTTTACGACTCAACTAGGTTGGTCAGTAGTGATGTTACCCAGCCACTTTTGCTGATGGATGTTGAAGTTCCCCACCCAGAGTATATTCGGAGTCATCAGAGTGACTATCACCACTCTTCTTTCGTGGGGTATCAGTACTAATTCTGCACTTGATCTCCAAATTTTGCTCTTTTTTTCATTCCTATTTCTCCCTTCCACTCCCGAAGGCTCTGATTCACATTTGTTGCAGTTCTATGTTGGAGGTTAGTAGCTGTCTAACCTATTGCCCAACTGGCCAGTTTTCAAGTTTGAGTCTAGACGGTGAGTGTTGCAATGGAGCATTAGATAATTGTTCGGTTCATTTTCATTGCTTTTCCTTTCTAAAATTGTACGCTAATAAGGCAAAGTTTTATTTGGCTTTAGCACCATTGTAGGCATGTGCACTAGAGAGGAAAATTGGATTTCCTGGAGCATCAATATCAACTGGGACAGATGGAAAAAAGGATTCATTCTGTTTCCAAGTTCCAAGATTTCAGTTAAATTGTAGCAAGTCCAAGCCTCTGGAATTTATGAAAAAGGGAGCCACATCTCCTGTTTCTGTCAAGTTTTCATTTATCCATTTAACTCTGAGATGAAGCGACTATGTACTGCCAAGACTATTTGATTATGGACTTGAAGGGACTACACAAATCCTGTCTGTAACACTGGCCGGAATTTAATGTTTTTTTTTGACTAAGTGCCCCCTCAGGTGGGAAAGACGGTGTGTAGCCCACTGGCGCCACTGCTAACTTTTTACTGCCATACATTTTGACACTTTGACACAAAAAAAATCCTAGAGGCAGGTCCCACGACATCATGTTGGCAGGGAGAACTCATCGAGAGTATGCCCTGCTGACAATTTTGGCCTTCGCTGTCCAAGCCAAACAAAATAAACATGACAGACAGGTTCCCACACAGACCTGGAAACCCCCACCCCCCACCGGCCCAGGCACATGAGGCACCCCCCCGCTCCGCCCCCGGTAATTTAATTTCCCCACGGACATGGGGAAGCTAGTCACTAGGACCTTCCCATCGGAAGCCCCCACACAGTGCTGGGGTACTGCTCGGGCATGACCCTTGCCCCCTCTAGGGGCTGTACCTATCTGTGTGCCAATTCCCAGTTTGTCAAAAGCTGATGATGTGACATCATGTTGGTGGGATGGGGGTGGGGGTGAGGGGGTGGGGATCTCCTAATGTGGGTAATAATGTTAGCATTCATTTCTAGAGGGCTAGAATACAAAAGCAGGGGATGTACTGCTGAGGCTGTATAAGGCTCTGGTCAGACTCCATTTGGAATATTGTGAACAGTTTTGGGCCCCACACCTAAGGAAGGATGTGCTGGCCTTGGAGGGGATCAAGAAGAGGTTCACAAGAATGATCCCAGGAATGAAGGGTTTGTCATATGAGGAGCGGTTGAGGAGTCTGGGTCTATACTCGACAGAGTTTAGAAGCTTGAGGGGGAATCTAATTGGAACTTACAGAATACTGAGAGGCCTAGATAGAATGGGTGTGGAGAGGATGTTTCCACTAGTGGGAGAGACTAGAACTCGAGGGCACAACCTCAGAGTGAAGGGGCGCTCCTTTAAAACTGAGATGAGGAGTAATTTCTTCAGCCAGAGGGTGGTGAATCTGTGGAACTCATTGCCACAGAGGGCTGTGGAGGCCAGGTCATTGAGTGTCTTTAAGACAGAGGTAGATAGGTTCTTGATCAATAAGGGGATCAAGAATTACAGGGAGAAGGCAGGAGAATGGGGATGAGAATCATATCAGCCATGATTGAATGGCAGAGCAAACTCAATGGGCTGAATGGCCTAATTCTGCTCCTATATCTTATGGTCTTGTGGTTATGATAATTGCATGGCGAAGCTCGCTAATGATCCTGAAATGTATGGTAAAGAGGTTCCCGATCTTTCACGGCAGGAACCCCATTAAATTTTTGATGGGGGTGGGGATAATTGGAACAGGAAATCCCAACATCAAAAATGCCGTTTAGGGACTCCCGTTGGATTCTCCACCACTACCGTCATTCCTGCCCACTGAAAACTGAGGTGCAAAATCCCCTCCTGTAACTGGAATGCAAATTGAGAAGTTTTGATAATCTGTGGACATTCAAACATACTTCATCAATAATTTTGTAGGAATTCCAACAGAAGGTCTGTAAACTAGGCTGTGATCCAGCACAAGAGAGAATTCCTGTTCCTGGAGCCTTTTGTGGGTGCTGCTATAAAGTTGATGGAGGTTGGCCTGGTCAGAAGGAGGCAAATCTCCTAGGCAACCAGATAGTTGTGGGGACCACTTGGAGGGTGTTGAAGAGAATAAACGAACTGAGTATTCAGAGACTGTGTAGAACTTCAACAAAAACAGATTTATTGAACATGCATGAGGGAGAGCAAAACTTGGAGCTGTAATTCCAGCTTGCTTCTGAGCTACTCTGCTAATCATAGGTTCTTACATATTCTTATACTTATTCATGTTATAAAGTGCTCCATTTCGATTAGGTCATCAGATTGTTACTTTAAATTTGTTAAAGTTCTGTTTTGATTACATTATGCTGATCCATTGTCCTGTGTACTTTAACTTTAATTGTTTTCTGGACATATTCCGTCTACCTGCTTACAATATTAAAGCATTGTGTTTGTCAAACCGATTTCAATGGTATGTTAATTGTCCCCATCTCCTATAAACTTGATTAGTTTTCCAGAGGCACAATGGCTCCTCTGGACATTGTGGAGCCTTGATAAGATATTGATTCCCTTATTGTTGCTGTAACCTCGGAAAGATCTCATCTAGGGTGTGACTGTGTTAGTGCTATCTGGGATATAGTAATTTGTCATATCTGCCCACAGTGAGTGTGAGTACTATATTCAGGCTGTCTGTTTAACTCTTTCCATTCATTCCTCTCCTGCTGCAGGCCACACTCCCTGGATTTGCCCTTCTACAGAGGGGCAAGGTCAGAACCATAACCTAATCCCTGAAGAAAAAAGGGATGAAAATTTTCCCAAAACTTTTAAAAGAAAGTGATCCCCTTCTCACAAAAAGGGAAAGATTTTTTTTCTTGAGCGGATGCTTTCACCCCTAGATTTGGCACTGATTTGTTAACATTATGAACCTTTGTATTGAACAGCTGCCCTAAATTCACCCCTAGTGACATGACTATCCACTGTTAGTAACCAAACTAGGAAACCTAAAAGCTTGGTAGTGGTTACCAGCATCAACACTTCAGTATCAACCCAGTTCTGAATCAAGAATCTAGAAGGTGGCAGAGTGCCCTGGATAAAGGTGAGAATTGTGATCATTTGTGCCAGCTCTGTTGGGACAGAGTAGTTGATAAAATCAAATTGGGAATGGAAGGAAAGAGAACCATGGAGCTGGGACAGTGTCAAACATATGGAGAGAGGAACATGTTTGACAGTAATTTCAAAATGTGTAGGTTAGGTGGCTTGGCCATGCTAAATTATCCCTTGGTGTCCCAAGATGTGTAGTCAGAGAGTTATAGAGCTATACAGTACGGGAACAGGCCCTTCGGTCCAACTCGTCCATGCCGACCAGGTTTCCTATGTTCATCTGGCAGGGGATACTCCAGTTGCAATCAATATAAGAACTACCTTCACAAAGTAAATCAAAAAGGGGTAATAAAGAAATTACATTACACCACCACTTGGGCCAAGCCCTGAGCCACAAATGCTCCACACAATCCTTATCTGCTTTCTATTTATACTGCAGAACACGACACCACTTTCCCATTGGTTACAGTGCCTACCTCACAGCATATTATCATTGGTTACATTATCACAATAACAGATTCCCTTTTTTTTCCCAAATTAATTTTAGGTAACCGTCCTCCTGTATTGTCAACAACTTCCCAGTGCCTGCACCCCTTTTAGTAAAGCAGTCAGATAACTGGAGATTTGCACCGACCCAGTTTAGCTTTGAAACCTCTTTGGTTTCCAGCACTTGTTTCATGCTGGCCAAATCAATTCTCAGTCGCTTTTCTGTTGCACTTTTTGTTGAGTGAACATTGTCCCATAAAGACCAATTGTCCACATAGCATTCAATTGGTCCCTTTTTTCTTGACGTTGCCTTGAAAAATGTTAATGTGTAAGACAGATATATCCCCATATCTACTGCCTCCAATAACGCCAGGGTTTCAACTGCTAATGTACTTTTGACTCTTTATTTTCTTTGCTTCCCAGGCCAAAGGGCAACATATTCCTTCCTCATTCACCAAGAATATTATGAATCCGGCACCGCTCGAATGTTCATCTGGTAGATTGGTTTGTGAAGCATCACTAAACACAACTGACTTCATGTCTTCCGGTTCTCCCAGTGCCAGGAATTCAATTACACATTCCTCTAGTTTTAGCTTTTTTTCCATTTGCCTGCAAGATCTCTTAGATTGAAGTATGCCTCAACATGTTACTTAGCTCTTGGACAAGGTTAGATGGGCAAGCCATGGTAAATGTGGGCGAGACGTCCTGGGAAAGATACTCTATCAGAGTCGATGCAAACTCGATAGGCTGAATAGCCTCCTTCTGCACTGTAGGGATTCCACGGATTCAATTTTGATTCGATTTGTTATTGTCATATGTATTCATATACAGTGAAAAATATTGTTTCTTGAGCGCTATACAGACAAAACATACCGTTCATCGAGTAGGAAAGGAGAGAGTGCAGAAAACTGGAGGCCTGTGACCAGCGGTGTGCCTCAGGGATCAGTGCTGGGCCCACTGTTATTTGTCATTTATATTAATGATTTGGATGAGAATATAGGAGGCATGGTTAGTAAGTTTGCAGATGACACCACGATTGGTGGCATAGTGGACAGTGAAGAAAGTTATCTCCAATTGCAACAGGATCTTGATCAATTGGGCCAGTGGGCTGACGAATGGCAGATGGAGTTTAATTTAGACAAATGTGAGGTGATGCATTTTGGTAGATTGTACCAGGGTAGGACTTACTCAGTTAATGGTAGGGCATTGGGGAGAGTTACAGAACAAAGAGATCTAGGGGTATATGTTCATGGCTTCTTGAAAGTGGAGTCACAGGTAGACAAAAAGGTGAAGAAGGCATTCGGCATGCTTGGTTTCATCGGTCAGGACATTGAATACAGGAGTTGGAATGTTTTGTTGAAGTTGTACAAGACATTGGTAAGGCCACACTTGGAATACTGTGTGCAATTCTGGTCACCCTATTATAGAAAGGATATTATTAAACTAGAAAGAGTGCAGAAAAGATTTACTAGGATGCTACCAGGACTTGATGGATTGAGTTATAAGGAGAGGCTGGATAGACTGGGACTTTTTTCTCTGGAGCATTGGAGGCTGAGGGGTGATCTTATAGAGGTCTATAAAATAATGAGGGGCACAGATCAGCTAGATAGTCAATATCTTTTCCCAAAGGTGGGGAGTCTAAAACTAGAGGGCATAGGTTTAAGGTGAGAGGGGAGAGATACAAAAGTGTCCAGAGGGGCAATTTTTTCACACAGAGGATGGGGAGTGTCTGGAACAAGTTGCCAGAGGTAGTAGGAGAGGTGAGTACAATGTTGCCTTTTAAAAAGCATTTGGATAGTTACATGGGTAAGATGGGTATAGAGGGATATGGGCCAAATGCAGTCAATTGGGATTAGCTTAGGGGTTTAAAAAAAGGGCGGCATGGACAAGTTGGGCCGAAGGGCCTGTTTCCATGCTGTAACCCTCTATGAATCTATGACTTGAGCACAAACGTCTAGGTATGGTGGCCCAATGGTTAGCATTGCTGCCTCTCAGCGCCAAGGACCTGGGTTTGATTCCCGGCTTGGGTGACTGTCTGTGTGGAGTCTGCACCTTTCTCGGGGGCAGGGAATTCAGATGGTGTTCGTAAAGCAGAAGTGGAAATGAATAGGGTTGGGAAGCATTTTCTGATCAGGGCCAGTGTGATCTCCTGGACTCGTTTCGATCGCCTCAGGGGGTCGGAGAGGAATTTCCCAGATTTTCTTTTCCCCATATTGGCCCTGGGGTTTTCACTCTGGGTTTTCGCCTCTCCCTGGAGATCACATGGTCTGGAATGGGGGGGGTGGGGGTGAGTTAATAGGTTGTGATGAACAAAGCATCGGAGCTGTGAGGGACAGCTCGGTGGATAGGATATTAGGATGTAGATAGGCTGGAAAATTGGGCGGAGATCCTGGATTCAGGATTCAATCCTGGACCGGGGAGCGGCGCGGGCTTGGAGGGCCGAAGGGCCTGTTCCTGTGCTGTATTGTTCTTTGTTCTTTGCACATTCTCCCTATGTCTGCATGAGTTTCCTCTGGGTGCTCTGGTTTCCTTCCACAGTCTGAAAAACGTGCTGGTTAGGTGCATCGTTCATGCTAAATTCTCCCTCAGAGCACCCAAACAGGCACCAGAGTGTGGCGACTAGGAGGTTTTCACAGTAACGTGATTGCAGTTTTAATGTAAGCCTACTTGTGACACGAATAAATAAACTTTTAAACTTTAGGAAAATTCTCCATTGCAGCACGGAGACAACGCTGCACTGTTAGAGGCAATAACTTTTGGATGAAATGTTCAAATCAAGGCCCTGTCGGCCAACTCCGCTAGATGTAAGTTCCTATGAGCTATTTTGAAGAAAAGGGGAGTTAACCCTGCTGTCTCAGCTAATTTTTATCTTTCAATCTACATCACAAAAACAGATGTGTGTGATCATTATCACATTGCCTGGTATGAGTTTACTGTACAGAAATTGGCTGCTGAGTTTTCTACATTAAGACAGTGACTAAACTTTAAAAGTACTTCACTGACTGTATGTAGTGTGTTGGATATTAATTGATTGTAAAAAGTATTATACACATGTAAATATTTCTCTCTCTTTTCCATTTCTCATTATAAATAAATTATTTATTCCAGGGTTTGTTATTTATCTGTGCAGTTCACTTCATTTAGAAGTGATGAGTCTGCCATAACTCCGAATTGTGTTTATTTTGCTCCACAGTAATATAAGGTAAAAATGACTGTAATCACTTGCATCTATTATTTAGCGGGGCTTTTTGGACCAAAAGAATGTGCATTGAGATCCTGTGAGAGCTCCTTTAGTGTCAGACTTACACAAGGTACAGCCTGCACATGGAAACACTAATAACCACGCATCACTTAAAGATGTACATAATCCAGCAATAACTACGATTATAATTTTGTCTAAATAAATGTTATAAATATAAAAGTGTCCAGAGGGGCAATTTTTTCACACAGAGGGTGGTGAGTGTCTGGAACAAGCCACCAGAGGTAATAGTAGAGGCGGGTACAATTTTATCTTTTAAAAAACATTTAGATAGTTACATGGATACGATGGGTATAGAGGGATATGGGCCAAATGCGGGCAATTGGGATTAGCTTTGGGGTTTTAAAAAAACAGGGCAGCATGGACAAGTTGGGCCGAAGGGCCTGTTTCCAAGCTGTAAACCTCTATGACTCTATGTAGTGTTATAGTCATAGTTAGGGTGTAGAGAAAGATCAACTTAATGCAAGGTAAGTCCATTCAAACGTTTGGTGGCAGCAGGGTTCTTGAGTCAGTTGGTATGTTACCTCAGACTTTTGTATCTTTTCCCATGGAATAAGGTGGAAGAGCGTATGTCCAGGGTGCGTGGGGTCCTTAATTATGCTGGCTGCTTTTCTGAGGCAGCAGGAAGTGTAGACAGTGTAAATGGATGGGAGGCTGGTTTGCGTGATGGACTGAGCTTCATTCACAACCCTTTGTAGTTTCTTGTGGTCTTGGACAGAGCACATACCAAGCTGTGATACAACCAGAAAGAATGCTTTCTGTGGTGCATCTGTAAAAGTGTACTTATGAAGACTGATTGTCAACCTGAAACATTAACTCTGCTTCTCTTTCCACTGATGCTGCCTGACCTGTTGTGTATTTCAACCATTTTCTGTTCTTATTTCGGATTTCCAATATTTGCAGTCTTGTATTGCATAACATTGGTAGAATCTTCCGATATGTTTCCAGAGTCAGTTTCAGTGAGAAAATGGATGTGTAGCACAGAGTCAGGGGGTGTGGTTTCTGCCGTCAGTCTAGCGGGGCGGGGCCTGTTAGAGCTGACAAGGCTAACTCCAAAGAGATAGGGGCATCATCTTAAAAGGGCATCTTTTTCTCTGGATCTGCATTTGAAATAAACTCCCTCACCAAAATAGGGGGTCTCCTCAAGTATGAGGGCAACCACCAACCACACAGGCATCAGAGTGATGCCCTCCCCCTGTGACAAGCAGTGGGATGACCCCTCCAGCCCACCCCATACATAAGGGAAACCCCAAAAGGTTTCATCAGAGGGCCTGCTCAGGTTGGCTACATTAACCTTTGCACCCCTTGTAGAATTCCCCTTGAGTGCTTTAAGTTTCTAAAAACCTATTGTAACTCTGTTATGCATATTCAGCAAGGAGGGGAGGGGGGGTGGGGGAGGGGCGGAACATGTTGTGGGAAGTCCTTTCATTATATTTAAATTTATTGAAATGAGGTTCTTGCCCAGTGGGAACTTTGTTACATCCCAGGTGAGAGACGTGGAAAATCGGAAAACACAATCTCGCCAGCAAGAATCTCATCTTCCTACTCTCTCAAGATTTTGGGTCCACATTGCCATTTGTGCTGACGGCAAACATGGGCTCAAAATTGCCCTTCTTGTGTTTGGTTTCCCCAGTGTATGGTGAAAGTGCGGTGGCGGACAGTTCCAGAGGCACTATTCTGATCTCACATATCCAATAGCGTGGAACACATCAACACTCACACTTTCACATCACCACCTTCGCATCTGCTAGTTGCTCACACTCCATTCTTTGGCCCTTCTGGGGAGGACTCACCACATACATGCATTTCACCCAACCTCTCCTCCATCCCCTTTGATCACATGCTTTTCTTTTGTCTTCATACACCCCTGCACCTCCCTCCTTCTACATTGCCTCCCTTATCTTTGTCAGCCCCAGCCTCCCACTCACCTCAAACTCCATCCCCGGTCAAACTACAGTCGATTGAAGTGGAGGGTCCATGGGTCCAGAAGCACAGTGCTGTCCACCAAGGCCAACTCTGCATGGAGGCATGAACCGATGTGGCCCAGCAGAGAAGCATTTGTTACAACAGGAGCAGTGCAGTGCTATGGCAAGTGGGCCAGGGATGATATTCATCTCAAAGTCTTCAGTGAACTGAGGTCTGCCTTGGGAACACCACTTTTTTTTCAAAAGACTTTGAGGTTGATGTAATTTCCCGCCGGGGTGACTTGGAAGGCCTGACGAAATTCTGGTGAGCAGCTGTTTTGATGAGTATTCATGGGAGGTACATGGCCTTTATACCACAAAGCAGCAGGAAAATCAAGCTGCCATTGGGAGAATTTCAAACTGTTTTTATGTTCCTGGATCTCCAACCTTCCGTATCCCACTGGATTCTTTCTTCCGCCCGTCATCAAACCGTCTATGGTCAGGATGGGTGAATTCAGCCCGTGGATAAAACCACATGACACATAACAAATTTAGTACACTAGATTGGAAGAAGTAAGTCACTTTCTTTATTATTCATTCGAGGGATGTGGGCTTTGCTGCAGGCCTGCATTTATTGCCCATCTCATTACTCAAGGTGGCAGTGAGCTGTCGTCTTGAACTGCTGCAGTCCATGTGGTGTCAGTGCACCCAAAGTGCTACGATGGAGTGAGTTCCAGGATTTTCCCCAGTGACATTGAAGGAACGTCAATATATTTCCAAGTCGGGCTGTTGAGCAACTTGGAAATATATTGCCAAGGCTCCTTATGACCAATACCATCTAGAAGGATGAGAGCAGCAGATATCTGGGAACATCACCACCTGGAAGTTCCGCTGCAAGTCACGGTGGTGCGTAACTACTGTGGATCGGTGGTGGAGGGAGTGAATGTTTGTGGAAGGGGTGGGGCAATCAAACAGGCTACTTTGTCTTGGATGGAGTGAAGCTTCTTGAGTGTTTTTGGAGTTGTCCTCATCCAGGCAAGTGGAGAATATTCCATCACACTCCTAGCTTGTGCTTTTTCATTGTGGGCAGACTTTGGGGAGTTGAGAGGTGAGTTACTGCCCATTGGATAAATGATCCTTACCGGTTGATCTCCCTCTTTATACTTGTTTGTGTTGCAAAGTGTCTTGTCTGCTTCCACTTTCCAATTCTGATACTATTGGGACTGCTGTGTATTTCCAGTCATTTTTATGCCTGGCACTTGCAGATTTTTCTTTTAATCTGACTGCTTTAAAAGCAATTCCATCAGGTAATGTTGCTGTAGTTGGCATGCAATGCAACATATTTAAATAAAAGAAAATGCAATCTGCTCTAATAAGTGCCTTCTCATCCAGGAACAATGCAACATCTGGGGACCCAGGCCTGTTCGTGAAATGAATTAAGTAACATAAATGATTGAAATATATAAGCAGAAAATTCCATTAGCATCTGAAAAGACAAAGGGTAGATTATTGTATTACTGTTACACAACTATACCCTGTTGTATATAACCAGCATTTTCTGTTAATTTTCAGATTTCCAACATTTGATTTTGTTTTTAGTTTTTATTTCTGAAATAAATAATTAGTATATATTAAAGAAAAAACTTTATGGAATGTTAGTCTTTATTGTATGAGGAGCGGAGTATAAGAATAGGGAAGTCTTACTATACTGCACGGGACATTGGTGAGACCACATCTAGAGTAAGGCACACTGTTTTGGTCTCCTTTTTAAAGGAGCACTATAATTGCATAGGAAGCAGTGCAGAAAGGGTTCATTAGATTGATTCCTGGGATAAAGGAGTTGCTTTATGAGGAAAGGTTGAGTAGGTTGGCCAAATACATTGGACTTTAGAAGAATGGAAAGTGATCTCATTGAAACATATATGATTCTGAGGCAGGTGCTGACAGAATGGATGCTGAGAGGATGTTTCTCCTCGTGGAGGAACGTAGAACGGGGGGCACAGTTTTGAAAAGGCGTGTCCCATTTATGATGATGATGTGATGAAATATCTTCTCTCAGAAGGTCAGAACTCTTTGGAATTCTCTACTGTAGAGAGCAGTGGATCCTTGAATATATTCAAGGCTGACTTAGACAGATTTTTGATCAATCCAGGGTTATGGGGTGGGGGGGGGGGGGAGGGGTGGGGGGGGGGAGGGCGGGGAGAGGTGGCAGAAGCGACACAGGGTTCAAGCCACAGAAACATCAGCCATGATCTTATTGATTGGCAGAGCTGCCTTGAGGGGCCAAATGGTCTCCCATTTCTTATTTTCTTGTGTCTCCTTAATAAATTCAAAACTTGTCATAACTAATATGGAAACAGAGGCCTATAAATGTGATAGCATTGAGCCTATTTTTCAGTCCTTTTGTGTCAAAGCTTTCAATGCGGACTCATTATGAGTAGGAAGTGCACCATCCATCATAGTGATTAGTGCAAAAAATATGTATCCGGTCCCCATGTCTAATGCAAGCATTATGCAGATAAAGGAGCAAACATCTGTTTGAAACCACCTGTGTAAAATTGGGTTGCTCTGAACATAGCTAAGGCCATATAATTTTGGAACCCAACATGTGGGGAGGAACTGTAATATCCAATTGTTACAATATGATTGGGGAGAATGGTTTGTATAGTATAATGATGCCTGACAAGATAACAATTATAACGAAAAACAACACTAGCTGAAAATGTCATGGTAGGAACCCGAAGTGCTGACACATTCAGCTGCATTTGCTGCCAACACTGCAGCCAATGCACAACATATGCAGTCAGTTGTGGTGCTCCCTTACAGCATAGCGAGCAAAATAGTCAGTTGGCAGCAGCCAGGACCAATAATGGCGCCACTCAAATAATCACAGCAGTGTTTTCTCCCATTTCGTATGATTCAGATTTTGCGTCGAGGTGTTTAAGTTTGGGTCTAACTGGGAGCTGGGATTCGCAAACAAAGCAAGTTAATATTCTCAGCTGCATTGGCTGGCTATCTGATGACCTTGTTATTGAACTGTGGGTGGCGCAGTGCTTAGCAGTGCTGCATCACAGCGCCAGGGACCCAGGTTCAATCCCAGCTTCAGGTAACTGCCTGCGTGAAGTTTGTACGTTCTCCCCATACCTGCATGGGTTTTCTCCGGGTGCTCCAGTTTCCTCCCACAGTTCAAAGATGTGCGGGTTAGGTTGATTGGCCATGCCCAATTGCCCCTTATTGTCATGGAGATTAGCAGGGTAAATACGGAGATAGGGCATGGGTGGGATTTCTGTTGGTGCAGGCTCGATGGGCTGAATGGCCTCATTCCGCATTGTAGGGATTCTTTGATTTTATAATTCTATTAAGTAAGCTTTGTTAACTCCAGCGGCTATGTTTCCACCTCTTTATTTTTGCATTTTATCTCACATCAAAATAAACTCCTGTTTGATTAAATCCGGCACAGAGTATTACACAGAATACAGCATGTACTCTTTCTGGATTCCAATGTTCAGAGATGAAGTCATGAATGAATAGATTCTAATGTGTTGAAATAAAATTCTGGGAATTAAATCAGTGCAGAAATTGGAAAAGAGTTTATAAATGTTATTATATATCCTTCTGTCCCATAGACAACAAAAATTCTGATCAGGCTTTGCCTCCGCACATATTGCTGTCAAGTTAATCCCTCCTCAAAAAATCCACCATGTGAGAGGTTCATGCTCCTGTTTCCACTTAACAGGGCTTGGCTCAACCACAAACTTGCTGTACATTAAAACTCCTAATATCCTAATACAACGCGCTGTAAACCCATGTGACTGGCACTGCACAACACTGAATTGGTTAGTCTGATTTAAATCCCTCCACAATTAAACTCCGGCTTCCACTTAAACACCCAAAATCACCATCACTTATTAGAAAGTCTCTATTCATAACCACAGGTAAAATGTGATGAGGGGTGTCACGGTATTTAGTAAGATTATTGTGGAAACAATGCTTCCACAACTTTGTCATGAAAATAAGCGTAATGACAAAAGAGAACCAGAGATGAAAGACAGCATCAAGGTGAAAAAGAAAAGCAGTGAGAATTGCCTCCTGACCAAAAACAGATTAACTTGTTATTCTTCGCATGTTTATTGGATTTTGCTGTGCAGAAATTGATTTCCTTTTTGCTTACATAACAACAGTGATTAAACTTTAAAAGTACTTTGCTGGGAATATTTGAAACATATCAAGGATTTCATAGGATGTTAATTCAAATGTATTTACATGTTTTGTAAATGAAAATTTAGTTGATTAATTCATTCAGTGCAAAAAAATCTGGTAAAGTTGCTTTTCTGCAGATTCTACCAACCTCCCATTGATAAACTCATATGTAAGTTGATGACTGAAGTGAATAACATAGATTCATTTTCAGGGAATGCTAGTTTGTACATGAGGCTGAGAGGATGTGGTGAACCATCGTTGGTTCACCACTGGGGTTGTTATTGTATTACTGTTGGGCTAGGGTGTTGTTGTTATGGGGGTTGTACTATGTTGTTGGGATAGGGTGTTTACCTGTCCTAAGTGTTATCATGGCACACTCCAGTGGGGTCCCGCCTCCGGTGGCAGGGTATAAGACCCCCTGCTCCGGCAGGACCCCTTCAGTCTGAACGGGTGAATTTGTGTTAGTAGTTTCATTGTTAATGTATTAAAGCCTTCAGTTCTAAAGCCTTGTTTCCGGGTGCTCATTGAGGTGCATCAATTTAATACATTAACTGAGAATATGGAACAGATCCTAAAACCGGATCGTCTGACACTGGACCCACGTGCGGTCGGTGCAGCTAACACGTTCGAACATTGGTGGAAGTGCTTCGAGGACTACCTGGCAGCCTCGGTAGCTATCACTACAGACAGTGATAGACTCCAGGTCCTCCACGCAAGGGTAAGCGACACGATTTACCTAGCCATTCGTGCAGCTTCCACTTACCAGGGTGCCGTCGAGCTCCTAAAGAATAGGTACATTACGCCACCCAACGAGATTCACGCTCGTTATCTCCTCGCTACACGACGTCGGCAGTCGGGCGAGACCATAGAAGACTATGCCAATGAACTCCTGCAGCTTGCCAGGGGTTGTGACTGTAAGGATGTCTCCGCCGAGCAGTACATGCAAGACCTCGCCCGAGACGCGTTCGTAGCAGGGGTAGGGTCCTCGTACATCAGACTTAAATTATTAGAAAAGGGGAAACTCAACTTGACCCAGGCAATGGGGATGGCCGTGAGGTTGGAGGCGGCGTCGAAGAGCTTGGCGCTGTACCCCGAGGACCACGTGCAGTCAACGTGGTTGGAGCAAGCTCTGCTCCCTCCTCGCCCCGCGAACCCGCGCTCCCAGATCGATTCGACGACGGCGGCAGCTCCAGGTGGCCAGCGATGCTATTTTTGCGGTGGGGCCAAGCATCCACGGCAACAGTGTCCGGCAAGAACGGCAATCTGCAGCCAGTGCGGTAAAAAAGGCCACGACGGCAAAGTCTGCAGGTCCAAACCTAAAAACGGCAGTGCAGCTTGTAACCCTCCAGAACGGAGACCATCTCTTTCGGCGCTGCAGTACCCACGAGGTCCGACCACGTGCGATCTCAGGACGGCGCCATCGTGGCAGACAGAGGAGGAGGAAGACCACCAGGAGTCGCTGCGCTTGGAGCCCTCGGCCACATGCGATTCATGGGGGCGGCCATCATGGTCCACGACGACTAGGAGCGACCAGCAGGGGTCCTCAGCATCCACATCGGCAGCATGCAGCAGCGACCAGCAGGGGTCCTCAGCATCCACATCGGCAGCATGCAGTGACACCCAGGGGCCAACGGTGGCGTCGATCTCTCTGGATCAGACCAGGCATTACAGACTGGAACATTCCATGATGGAGGTAAAGGTTAGTGGCAGAACTGTAAATTGTCTGTTTGACAGTGGGAGCACCGAAAGTTTCATACACCCTGAAACTGCTAAAAGGTGTGGACTCCGGGTTCTCCCTGCCAAACAGACAATTTCCATGGCATCACAGTCCCGGTCTGTACCGATCCAAGGACAATGTATGGTAACTCTTGAGGTACAGGGCACAGTTTACGAGCAATACAGGCTCCTTGTGCTACCTCACCTTTGCGCGCCAATTCTCCTCGGACTAAACTTTATGGCCCACATGAGGAGTGTGATCCTACAGTACGGTGGGCCACTCCCTTCACTGGCAGTAGGGAACCAGCCGCAGCCTCCAAATTGCCCAAAGCGCCCCGCGTGCAATCTATCCACCCTGAAGATCACGACACCATCCCTTTTTAAAAATCTGGTACCTGGCTGCAAGCCCATCGCTACTAAAAGTAGGCGTTACAGCGCTGAGGACCGGATCTTTATTAGATCTGAGGTTCAGCGGCTCCTCAAGGAAGGGATCATACAGGCCAGTGCTAGTCCGTGGAGAGCGCAGGTCGTGGTAGTCAAAAGCGGGAACAAACCTCGGATGGTCATCGACTATAGTCAGACCATTAATAGATACACGCAGCTGGATGCGTATCCTCTCCCGCGCATTTCTGATATGGTCAATCAGATTGCGCAGTACCGAGTGTTTTCTACCATAGACCTTAAGTCCGCCTACCATCAACTCCCCATCCGCCCAGAGGACCGACAATATACGGCTTTTGAGGCGGATGGTCGTCTATACCAATTCCTCAGGGTTTCATTTGGTGTCACCAATGGGGTCTCGGTCTTCCAGCGTGCTATGGACCGAATGGTGGACCAGAACGGGTTGCGGGCTACCTTCCCGTACCTGGATAACGTCACCATCTGCGGCCATGACCAGCAGGACCACGACACGAATCTCCAACACTTTCTACGCACTGCATCTCGCCTGAATCTGACCTATAACAGGGAGAAGTGCGTATTCCGTACGCATAGGTTAGCCATCCTCGGATACGTGGTGGAAAACGGGGTCATTGGCCCTGATCCAGACCGTATGCACCCACTCACTGAACTTCCCTTGCCCGCTAGCACGAAAGCACTGAGGAGATGCCTCGGGTTCTTTTCGTATTATGCACAGTGGGTCCCCAACTACGCGGACAAAGCTCGTCCGCTCATTAAGTCCACGACCTTCCCACTTACGCCGGAGGCCCAATTGGCCTTCAAGGTTTTGAAAAGCGACATCTCGAAAGCCACGATGCACGCGGTGGATGAATCCATCCCTTTCCAGGTGGAGAGTGATGCATCGGACTTCGCCCTAGCCGCCACACTAAACCAGGCAGGCAGGCCCGTCGCGTTTTTTTCCCGCACCCTTCAAGGCCCAGAGATTCGGCACTCAGCGGTGGAAAAGGAGGCTCAGGCCATTGTGGAGGCAGTCAGACACTGGCGCCATTACCTGGCAGGTAAGCGGTTCACCCTGATCACGGATCAACGATCCGTGGCGTTTATGTTCAGTAACACGCAGAGGGGCAAGATCAAGAACGATAAGATCTTGCGGTGGAGAATTGAGCTCTCCACCTATAATTACGATATTATGTATCGTCCAGGGAAGCTCAATGAGCCCTCGGATGCCCTCTCGCGCGGAACATGCGCCATCATGCAGGAGGACCGCTTGAAGGCTCTCCACAATGATCTGTGTCATCCTGGAGTCACCAGACTCTACCACTTCATAAAAGCCCGCAACCTACCCTACTCGGTGGAGGAGGTCAGGTCAGTTACTAGAAGTTGTCGGATTTGCGCAGAATGCAAACCACACTTTTATCGACCAGACCGGGCACATTTGGTCAAGGCCACTCGCCCTTTTGAGAGGCTGAGTGTAGATTTTAAGGGCCCCCTTCCCTCAACGGATCGGAATGTCTATTTTCTTAACATAATAGACGAATTTTCCCGGTTTCCGTTTGTTTTCCCCTGTGCGGACACGTCGACTGCCACCGTCATCAAGGCATTCAGTGAGCTTTTTACCCTGTTCGGGTACCCCTGCTATATTCATAGCGACAGGGGCTCGTCGTTCATGAGCAACGACTTGAGGCAATTCCTGCTCTCATTCGGGATTGCCTCTAGTAGAACCACGAGCTACAACCCTAGGGGTAACGGACAGGTGGAAAGGGAGAATGCTACAGTCTGGAAGGCTGTCCTACTGGCACTGAAATCCAAGGGCCTTCCAGTCTCCCGGTGGCAGGAGGTCCTTCCAACTGCGCTCCATTCTATCCGCTCCCTCCTGTGTACGGCAACCAATGCTACTCCCCACGAGAGGATGTTCTCATTCCCTCGGAAGTCGTCCTCGGGGACCTCATTGCCAGCCTGGTTGACGTACCCAGGACCCGTCCTTCTGCGGCGCCATGTGAGGGCTCGCAAGTCCGACCCCTTGGTCGAACCGGTCCAACTCCTCCACGCCAACCCTCAGTATGCCTATGTGGCATATCCTGACGGGCGAGAGGACACTGTCTCCATTAGAGACCTGGCGCCCGCAGGGGACGTAGCAACTCCTGTCGCTCCTATTCCCCCAGTCACAGATCCACTACTCCTCATTACTTCCCCAGACGTGGCGCGGTCAGCACCGGGACCTGTGCATAACACTTTTACTCCCATGTACAGCTTGCCTGAGATTCGGAGATCGGCGCCACCATCATCACCACCACCACCACCACCAAACGTTCCAGGATCCCCTACACCATCGCCTCATCAGGGCCGGCCGGCCCGGGAGTCTTTGAGGGGACAGCCAGATGTTGTTTTGAGAGAGCCACCGCAAGCACCTGCTCCGGTTTCGCAACCGGTGTTGAGAAGATCGCAGCGTCGGTGTGGTCCTCCAGACCGTCTGGACTTGTGAATCCTGTTATTTTTTTTGTCATTGTCTGTTTTCATCCACCCCGCCACCTTTGGTTCCTAAAGGAGGGGTGAATGTGGTGAACCATCGTTGGTTCACCACTGGGGTTGTTATTGTATTACTGTTGGGCTAGGGTGTTGTTGTTATGGGGGTTGTACTATGTTGTTGGGATAGGGTGTTTACCTGTCCTAAGTGTTATCATGGCACACTCCAGTGGGGTCCCGCCTCCGGTGGCAGGGTATAAGACCCCCTGCTCCGGCAGGACCCCTTCAGTCTGAACGGGTGAATTTGTGTTAGTAGTTTCATTGTTAATGTATTAAAGCCTTCAGTTCTAAAGCCTTGTTTCCGGGTGCTCATTGAGGTGCATCAGAGGAATAGAAGGATATGGCAATAGAGTGAGATGAAGTAAGGTGGGAGGAGGCATGTGTGAAGCACTAACACTGACGTAGACCTATAAGGTTAAATGGCTGTCTGTGTGTTGTAGATTCAATGCAATTCTGTGGAATTCTGGACATTATGCAAATATGAATCCAGAGATATATATTAGCTTTAAAATCAATTATAAAGATTTAGAAATAGATAGTTTATTATCTCATGAAGCAGTCTACACATACATTTAAGTATTATTGCAAATATCTAGTTCATAATTCATATGTTTTGGAATATAACTTGTCATTTTAGGAATTAAAGTTTATTTATTAGTCACAAATAGGCTTACATTAACACCGCAATGAAGTTACTGTGAAAATCCTCTGGTCGCCACACTCTGGTGCCTATTAAGGTACACTGAGGGAGAATTTAGCATGGCCAATGCACGTAATTGGCATGTCTTTCGGACTGTGAGAGAAAATCCACGCAGACACAGGGAGAACGTGCAGACTCTGCATAGACAGTGACTCAAGCCGGGAATCGAACCCGGGTCCCTGGCGTTGCGAGGCAGCTATGCTAACTACTGTGCCACCGTGATGCCCCGATTTTAACTGTACATAAATGTGTATCCCTAACTGAGAACTTGATAAGCAACTCTGAAGTAAATGCGTTTCAAACAAGCTTGGAGTTACAGTTTGAAAGCTAACTTGCGTTTGTCTTGCAAAATCAAATTTGACAGGGGGCAGAAACTTGAACAATGAATAATCCAGCATCTCTCAGCTTGTAATAGAGTCAGGGGGCAAGAAAGCAATGATTTTTTGACACAGTCGCACAGCATTTGTAATTTAAAGATAAAAAGTGAACCCAGTTACATTGCAGCTTGAGTTTGCTAGGATTCAATTGCAGCTGAAACAGCTTGAATTTGGACAAAAGGCAAAATAAAGAGAACTGAAACAGCTCGAACTGGAAGAAATTAAAAAACCAAGAGGACAGCAATTGGAAAATAAATAGAAATGTGAAACCTTTATATTGAATTTTAGAAAGAAAAGTTAGCAAGGGAGGAAAGGACAGAATTCTAAAGAAAGTTGAAAGAAAGCTTGTATGATATAACACATAGACTGCTAGGTGGCAGTAGATCTATACTTGTAAACTCACACAGGAACTGGAAAGGTAGAGCAGATGCAATTGAACAGAATTGGAGCTAAAGTGAAGGGGATAACAGAAAAGAAAACAGTTACTCACCAAGGTGATCAAAGGATAATGCAGAAGATACTGCTGAGTCGAAAAGTCTGACACGTTCTCACTGTCGTGAAGTCAAATACTTAAAGGCAAATTGTTCGAAATGAAAAAGTAAACTGACGGCATTGGTACACGTGACTGGCCTTTATCTGAAAGCTTCACCAAAGAGTGAACCGTGTGAGAAATTGATCTCTTTTAACGTTTTTACCGTGGATATAAACAGAGGTGTGAGGAATTATGCAAGACTTTTTTTGAAGAGGAAGTCACTCCATTTATTGTCCATGGAAAAACCTAGAAAGATTGTTATCCAAAAAAATACAGGTTTAGCTTAAACATATTGTTAGCAAAAGATTTAGATCTTTCTTCGGTCAGTTTGCTGAATAAAAATGCATTGGTCAATGATATTAATGGGAAGTGTGTACCTATCCCATAATGTAGCTTAAATTTAAATTGTGCCAAGGTTAAGAAATCAATAAAGATATATTGCGGTACAATGGGTACTGTCCCTGCCTCTGAGTCAGAAGCTCCAGGGATTCAGTCCCACTCCAGGACTTGATGGCCAAAGGAAGGTGCATTCACAATGGTTGAGTATCAACTTTTACAATCATTCAAATGTATATCAGTAGCAAGTGCTGAGAGCAGCAGAGACTTCTGGTCAGCTGTGTAATGGAAAGAAATTGGACCCTCTTCCAACACTATGCTTAGCTCCGGTAAAGGTGTTTTTTGCCACAGTAACTTGGATTCGGTGACAAGGTGGATCAGTGGTTAGCACCGCTGCCTCACAGTGCCAGGGACTCGAGTTCAATTTCCGGCTTGGATCACTGCCTGTGTGGAGCCTGCACATTCTTCCTGTGTCTGTGTTGGTTTTCTCTGAGTGCTCGGGTTTCCTCCCACAGTCCAAACACGTGCAGGTTAGGTGGATTGGTCATGCTAAAATGGCCCCTTAGTGTCAGGGGGCTTAGCAGGGTAGATGCGTGGGGTACGGGGATAGGGCCTGGGTGGGATTGTTGTCGGTGCAGGCTTGATGGGCTGAATGGCCTCCTTCTGCACTGTAGGGATTCTATGACAACTGGGGGCGGGATGTGGTTGGATCAGTTGGTTGGATGGCTGTTGTGGATCAAATTAGTACCACCAGCATGGGACTCAATCCCTGTTCTGGCTGGATTGGATTTGGGACCTGACTTCTTGCCCTACCCTTGCTGGAGATTGCAGTTCTTTGGGCAGAAAACTGAAGGAGGAAGGGACCTGTTATTGTCAGTATCATTTCTAAATGATGCATTAAAACAAGTGGCTGTTATATTAAGGAATGATATAGTGAGCAATATAATTTTTCCAGAATCCGGTATAGTGTATCACAGTTCAGGAGTAGTTCCTGTGAATAAAAACTCTTTGCCTATTTCTGATCCAGCTGAGGCAAGGAACCGACTCAAATAGAGAATGGACTGGATGCTGGTGGACGGTGAGTAAGGAGTCTTAAAACTTTTGTAGAAACCAGATTTTAGTCAGCATTTAACTGAAATTTGGAGTTTAAATTCTAAAGTTCGCAGTCTTAAGCAGGGTTTTAACAAGGCCGCTGCCATTAGAAGAGCAATTGGGCTTAGCTACTTAAGGGCAGCTCAATGGGTTGGTGTGTAACTGACTCAACTCGCCTTTGTCTTAGCAGTATTTAAAGCCAGCCAACTTAGTGAAACTTAGCATTTGAGTGCGATTTAGAATAGAGTGGCTGGCAGTTGTGTCGGTCAATAGGGATGCAGTGGCAAACATCTAAGGGGATATTTCAGAGTACACAGAATAGATATATTCCACTGAGTAAAAAAAGGTCTCAGGAACAGACCCATCTTCTGTGGTTAATTGGAAAGGTTAAAGATAGTATCAAACTTAAAGAAAAAGCATACAATTGCATAAAGACAGGTGGCTGTTCAGAAGAATGGATAGAAAAAAGCAACAGCAAAAGATGACTAAAAGATTGTTTAGGAATAAATTAGGTTATCAGGGAAAGCTTGCCAGAAATATAAAAACAGATAGCAAGAAAGGAGTTAACAAAGTGAGCATTGGTCCCAAAGAAAGTGAGTCTGGAGATTTGATAATGGAAAGAAAGGAAATGGCAGATGAATTGAACAGGTATTCTGCATCAGTCTTCATTATAGAGGATATAATTAACATCCCAGAAGCAGCTATGAACCAGGAAATGGGAGAAACTCAGGAAAATTACAGTCACAAGAGAAGTGGTGCTGAGTAAATAGTTGACATTGCGGACTAACAAGTTTCCGGGTCCTGATGGACTTCATCCTAGCACCTTAAAAGAAGAATCTAGTGAGATACTTAATGTATTGGTTTTAATTTTCCCAAATTTCCTGGATTCGGGAAGGCTCCATTAGAATTGAAGGGAGGGAGACAGAAAGCGGGAAACTACAGCCCTGTTAACTTAACATCTGTCATAGGGAAAATGTTAAAACCAATTAATAAAAAAGTTATAACAGGACACATGGATAAGTTTAATGTAATCAGGCAGAGTCAGCATGATTTTGTGAAAGGGGAATTATGCTTAACTAACTTATTAGACTTTGAGGAAGTAACATGAGCTGTGGATAAAGGGGAACTGGTGGATGTACATTATTTAGATTTCCAGAAGGCATTTGATAAAGTGCCACATCAGAAGTTATTGCAGAAGATAAAAACCCATGGAGTATGGATAACACATTGGCATGAATAGAAAATTGGCTAACTAACAGGTAGGCACAAATGGCTCTGCTTCAGCTTGGCTTGGAATCAATACTGGGACCATAACGGTTTCCAGTTTATATAAATGACTTGGATGAAAGGATTGGAGGGATGGTTGCCAAATTTTCTGATGACATAAAGGTAAGTAGGTAAATAAGTTATGAAGAGGACATAATGAGGCTACAAAAAGATACAGGGGCAATTCTCCCAGCCAGATGCGCTGCTCTAGCAGTAAGGGATATTGGGTCTTGCCTGGGGAAATCCGGGAGGTCAGCGATCTGGGGGCGGGGGTGGGGGGGGGTGGGGGGCGGAATGGGGCTCTGCAAGGCCAGCAATGGGGGTCGCAGGGCTGGCCAGCGCTTGGGCTGGCAAGTGATCGGGAGGCTGGCAATGTGGGGCCATAGCGCTAGGCGGGCTCCGCCCACCACTTTTCAGAGGGAGTCTCACTAGGGCACTCTGTGATGCACAGAGTGTTGGAGATTCATTCTGGAAATCACACAAAAAAAATCATCGGTGTTACTCCAGTTTTCACGCGAATTGGGGATTTCAAATATTTTTGGGAGAATCCATAGATAAGTGAGTAGGCAAAGTTCTGCAAATGGAAGATGATGTGGGATAATGTGAAATTGTCTATTTTGGCAGGGAGATTAAGAAAGAAGTATAATATCTAAATGGTGAGAGATTGCAGAGCTCTGAGATGCAGAGGGATCTAAGTGTCCGAGTTCGTGAATCACAAAAGACTACTATGCAGACACAGCATGTAATTAGGCAAGCTAAAAGAATGTTATTATTTATTGCGAGCAGAATTGAATACAAAAGTCGAGAGGTTATACTGCAATTTTACAGGGCACCAGTGAGACCACATTTGCAATTCTGTGCACAGTATTCGTCACGTCATTTAAGTAAGGATGTAAATGAATTGGAAACAGTTCAAGGAAGGCTTACCAGACTAATATCTGGAATAGATGGGTTATCTAATGAGGAAAGGTTGAATCCATTGGTGTTTAAAAGATTAAAAGGTGACTTGATTGAAACATACAAGATCTTGAGGAGTCTTGACGGTGTGAATGTGGAGAGGATGTTTCCTCTTGTGGGAGAATGTAGAACTGTTTGAAAATAAGAGGTCACCATTTAAAAAGGAGATGAGGCGATTTTTTTTCTGTTTAGAGCGTTGAGTCTTTGGAACTCTCTTCTTGAAAAAATGGTGGCAGCAGAGAGTTTGAACATCTTTTAGACAGATGTGGATAGATTCTTCGTAAGCAAGAGGATGATAGGTTATGGGGACAGGTGGGATGCAGAATTGAAGTTACTATCAGATCAGCCATGGCAGAGCAGGTTAGAGGGGCTAAATGGCCTACTCATATGTCATACCGAATTAGCAGGAGTGCTTGCAGAATTTCAAAATCAAAGTTCTTCACCAAAAGGACAGAAAACTCAAAGGAATTCTGAAGGGTTATTAACACACAGCACTGAATTAACAATGCTTGTCAGTGTTAAGATACAGAGCACGTCTGCAGAAACTCTGGAAGCTGGATAGAGTTCAAAAGACCATTTAAAAACCCCAAGTGATTGGAATAATGTTGTTTGTGAATTACATGGAAGACTCAAAGTGTTCGAAAAAATATGTAAATCCAAAATGAAGAAGCTGTTAATGTTGCGCAAGAGGAATTAAAATCGTTTGGGATTAGATGATGGAAAACTGAATGATTACTAATATCCTTAAAGAGGCTAACGAGGATTTTTACCAACGATTTGTATCCACAAACAGAAGCCATTTTGAACATCAAGATAATGTAAATTTTTTGATTCTAGGAAAGGAACTTAAAAATGAAGATTTATCTGCAACTGAGCAAGATGAAAGAAACAGAATAACTGTGGAATTACCTGGGACCTTCTTTTAAAACTTGAATAATGGAGAAACGCCAGGCAAAGAAGATGTTTCGAAGCTAAAATCACAACAAGCTGTTTTAAAAACTGAGCTGCAACCTCCCATGTGAATTGCAATGAAATTCACCACAAAAAGTAGTATTTTACTTTCGTCTTAAATTCAGCAATGTGCTGTGATTGAGATGAACTTGTGAATTTCATTGGACAGTGGAGGGATACTTACTGTTTGTACTGCATTTGGGAAGATGGTTGTTAAGATGCAACCTATTCTAAGTTGTAATACTGTCACTGGGATCACTGAAAACACATAACAAGGTGATGGATTTTCATTTTCTTCCAGTGGGAGTGTTGCGTATAATTCCTTCATAATTCATGTTTTAGAATATAAATTTTAATTTTAGGAATTAGGGCATTAACTGTGGATAAACGAGGATGTCTGATGTAGAATAAAGAATTCGCATCAGGAGCACTTGATCCTGATGTAACGATGATGCAAGGCGAGATTCTCCAGCCTCCCAGCCGTGTGTTTCCTGGTGGTGGAAGACAGCACGCTGTTTGCTAGCGGCGGGATTCTCTGATCGTGCCACTGTCAATGGGATTTCCCATTGCTAACCCCATGCCGCCGTAAATCCCACAGGCGGGGTGCGCTGCTGGCAGGACTGGAGAATCCCGCTGAGGTGGACGGCCGGAGAATTCCAGCTGCAATGTCACATGACTAAGAGACTGAGATCTGGCGGGAAGCAGAAATGTAGAGTACTGCGGCAGTGTGTATATATACAAACTGGTAAATAAACAAGAATTTTTTTTATGAGTAACTTTCGATGGCAGCATTCATAGGGCAACAGGTAAACCCTAAAGAAATCTCAACTGGACCCTGAACCCAAGACAAAGCATGATGGCAGCTGGTGGTTTCTGTTGAGTGTTTATGTGCACCATCCAAAACATGGTGACAGCAGACAGAAAAAGATCCAGAAAATCTCAAGAGTGAAGACTACCGACCTGAAATTCCACAAATGCTTGGAAAAAGGACAAGAAGAAAAACAATTGAGAGCTTGAGCCTTGCCCACCACAGCATGAAATTGCAGCGAGGTTGGGGGTGGGGGGAGGTGGGGGTTGGTGGAGGGGGCTCAGAAACCCAGCGGGAAGAACATGTGAGGAATTTTATGCTCAACCTGCAAACCCACCAGGAGGGGAGTGTAAAATTCAATTCACCAAGTCCTAATCCACCACATTTACAGGAAACAAAGTCTGCAATAAAGCTTCGTAACTGCAGCTTGAATTTATGCAAAAGATTGAATGTTGCATTATCTCAGCCTGACTGAATTCTTATGTCACGTTCAAAGAAAGTTAATGCCTTTTCATAGGAGAGTGTACAAAGCAAAGCACCAAATTAAGGAAGATTTGTAAGATTATTGTAGCGGATTATAAATGATAAATAAATGATGTGGTGTGAAGTAAACTTGCGTACATCATTTATCTTTTCCCAAAGGTGCCAAGAAACGTACAAAAAAAATATTTTAAAACAGAATGATGTATCAAAAATTCAGCGCATTAGCTCTGTTGCTTTTCCCGAAGGCATCTTAAACTCTGAGAGATAATGATTACTATTATCTATACACAGAAGAAATGATTGCAGGTTCCAATGTGAAGAGTGAATGCAAAGCCAAAGCTTTACTTTCTTTTCTATAGCATTGGGAATCAATGGCACCATCTCCGTCCATTATTTCTATTGAAGGCAAGGCTGATCTAAATTTCTCCCTCTATTATACCTGGATTGGGATTAAGGACAGTCAGCTGGTATAAATCACTGCCTTTCATATCTGAAGACACTGCTTAAATTCTATTCAAGATAAAACATTAAAGAAATCAGCGATTCTTGCTCTATCTTTTATAAATAACGAAAAAGCTGATTTGCAAATTAGAAAGCGGTGGAGATTAAAAAAAATGCATTTAGAAGAATGGTTCTGGTTTAGGCCTTAGAGTCACTGCAGCTTCAAGTAAACCGTAGGTTCTAACACATCAGATGGCATCCAGGTAATTATATGGCTCAGATTTCATCAGTCTTGAAATGTTGTCGTTCTTCACTTAACCTTAACTTTCAGGGATGTACTGAAATTCAGGATCAGTGAGGGTATATGTATTTTTTTAATCTGCGTTCTTTAAATCATAGAGGAGGAGAACTTAGTTTTAATTTCAAATCCAGATGTTGTTGATTGATGCTAGCGTAAATAAGCCTCAGGTACCATTTTGGAGACAACAGCTGTGTAAAGTGAAATAGTAGAAGCATAGCGCAGGTCAAATAATTGAAAACAAAAGAAATTGCTTTTCATACTTCAGTCCATTTAAAATAAAATCTGATTATTCTATAATGATGCTGGCTGGTAGTAATAACAGTAAGAAGTTTAACAACACCAGGTTAAAGTCCAACAGGTTTATTTGGTAGCAAAAGCCACACAAGCTTTCGAGGCTCTGAGCCCCTTCTTCAGGTGAGTGGGAATTCTGTTCACAAACAGAACTTATAAGACACAGACTCAATTTACATGAATAATGGTTGGAATGCGAATACTTACAACTAATCCAGTCTTTAAGAAACAAAACAATGGGAGTGGAGAGAGCATCAAGACAGGCTAAAAAGATGTGTATTGTCTCCAGACAAGACAGCCAGTGAAACTCTGCAGGTCCACGCAACTGTGGGAGTTACAAATAGTGTGACATAAATTCTGATTCTAGGATCGCATGATAAAGACTCAGGAGGAAAAAAGCAGAAATATTTATGTGAAATAGTGTGACATAAACCCAATATCCCGGTTGAGGCCGTCCTTGTGTGTGCGGAACCTGGCTATCAGTTTCTGCTCAGCGACTCTGCGCTGTCGTGTGTCGCGAAGGCCGCCTTGGAGAACGCTTACCCGAATATCAGAGGCCGAATGCCCGTGACCGCTGAAGTGCTCCCCAACAGGAAGAGAACAGTCTTGCCTGGTGATTGTCGAGCGGTGTTCATTCATCCGTTGTCGCAGCGTCTGCATAGTTTCCCCAATGTACCATGCCTCGGGACATCCTTTCTTGCAGCGTATCAGGTAGACAACGTTGGCCGAGTTGCAAGAGTATGTACCGTGTACCTGGTGGATGGTGTTCTCACGTGAGATGATGGCATCTGTGTCGATGATCCGGCACGTCTTGCAGAGGTTGCTGTGGCAGGGTTGTGTGGTGTCTTGGTCACTGTTCTCCTGAAGGCTGGGTAGTTTGCTGCGGACAATGGTCTGTTTGAGGTTGTGCGGTTGTTTGAAGGCAAGAAGTGGGGGTGTGGGGATGGCCTTGGCGAGATGTTCGTCTTCATCAATGACATGTTGAAGGCTCCGGAGGAGATGCCGTAGCTTCTCCGCTCCGGGGAAGTACTGGACAACGAAGGGTACTCTGTCCACTGTGTCCCGTGTTTGTCTTCTGAGGAGGTCGGTGCGGTTTTTCGCTGTGGCGCGTTGGAACTGTTGATCAATGAGTCTAGCGCCATATCCTGTTCTTATGAGGGCATCTTTCAGCGTCTGGAGGTGTCTGTTGCGATCCTCCTCATCCGAGCAGATCCTGTGTATACGGAGGGCTTGTCCGTAGGGGATGGCTTCTTTAACGTGTTTAGGGTGGAAGCTGGAGAAGTGGAGCATCGTGAGGTTATCCGTGGGCTTGCGGTACAGTGAGGTGCTGAGGTGACCGTCCTTAATGGAGATGCGCGTGTCCAAGAATGCAACCGATTCCGGAGAGTAGTCTATGGTCACCGCTCGACAATCACCAGGCAAGACTGTTCTCTTCCTGTTGGGGAGCACTTCAGCGGTCACGGGCATTCGGCCTCTGATATTCGGGTAAGCGTTCTCCAAGGCGGCCTTCGCGACACACGACAGCGCAGAGTCGCTGAGCAGAAACTGATAGCCAGGTTCCGCACACACAAGGACGGCCTCAACCGGGATATTGGGTTTATGTCACACTATTTCACATAAATATTTCTGCTTTTTTCCTCCTGAGTCTTTATCATGCGATCCTAGAATCAGAATTTATGTCACACTATTTGTAACTCCCACAGTTGCGTGGACCTGCAGAGTTTCACTGGCTGTCTTGTCTGGAGACAATACACATCTTTTTAGCCTGTCTTGATGCTCTCTCCACTCCCATTGTTTTGTTTCTTAAAGACTGGATTAGTTGTAAGTATTCGCATTCCAACCATTATTCATGTAAATTGAGTCTGTGTCTTATAAGTTCTGTTTGTGAACAGAATTCCCACTCACCTGAAGAAGGGGCTCAGAGCCTCGAAAGCTTGTGTGGCTTTTGCTACCAAATAAACCTGTTGGACTTTAACCTGGTGTTGTTAAACTTCTTACTGTGTTTACCCCAGTCCAACGCCGGCATCTCCACATCATGGTAGTAATAAAACAAGGCCCTGAGGGAAAAGCACGGACTCCAGGTCAAAGTGGAACCAACCATTTCCTCCCTTGCCAGAGGCAGTAGTGGAGTAGTGGAGGCGGGTATTATTTTGTCTTTTAAAAAGTATTTAGACAATTACATGGGTAAAATGGATGTAGAGGGATATGGGCCAAATGCGGGCAATTGGGACTAGCTTAGTGATAAAAGCTGGGCGGCATGGACAAGTTGGGCCAAAAGGCCTGTTTCCATGCTGTAAAAACAATCAAGACTAGTCACATCTCCATTGATGGCAAAAATGCTGATGGCGACACTCGGGATTCTGGGCGCTGTACAATAATATTTGGTGCCCAAAGCTAACCTTCAGGTTGGCACCTGCCTCCACAATGAACTCTCTGAAATGAATACAGTAAAATGGCTGCACTCTCACACCACAGTGAGGAATTGTCATACTGATGGGTGGTTATTATCCACAGTTTTCTTTCACTCCAGTGTCAGCTCTGATTCTGCCGCAACATGTTTCCTCTGCACCACTCACTAGATTGCTCTGCTTCCTAACTTCTTGTGAGGGCCTAACATTTGCATCACCACGCAGTCATCCAGGAGCTTTCTGATTGGTTGAAAAGGCAGAACTCTTATCTAACCAGCATTTTTGATTAACCGATGGCACCACCCATTTCCAGCGTGCCAGAAAATAGAAATTGACCGAATTGTGCATATGAATAAAATCTCTGCACACCTCTCAGTCCCACTCTCTCATAACCAAAGATTTTACCTTACCAGAGGAATCTCACTCTACCTTCTCATCACCAGCCCTGATCGCTGTCTGTTAGGAAAACTTCTCCCAAATTGCTTTTCCATTTCCCTGCTCCACCTTTCATTAATTCTCAGATTTCCATTTCAAAAGCTGTTATTTGACACAGAGCCGCAGAACAAAGGAGCTCGAGGTCCTCCTGCTGCTGACCACTGAGTGAAGGCAGCTGATTGGCCTGATGGGCGGGCGGGGCAGACACAAGCGGTTGGGCATGAGGCAGTATCAAAACCAAAGGCGCAACGGGAAAAGCACGAGTGGTGGTCACGGAACTGCAGGGAAGGGAGAAAACTCGCGTGATTGCAGGGTCAGTGAGTACATGCCTGAGGGAAAGCAATTGGATGATCAGCGAACGTGTGGAGGGAAGCAGGAGGCTGTCATTAATGAACATGCAGAGGAGGGTGGGTGAGGCTGGAAAAGAGCTGCTACTTGCTTCAGAAAATTCCAGCGGGACTGACATGAAACTGCTTAAAGTTTTAAAACAAGATGAGCAACTTTCCACGTGTGCCCCAGATACTGTGGGAAATGCTCATATCATTTTAAAGCTCTGAGTTGTAACGGTTCTGTTTTTTGCTGTGGCTTGGTGCCGGCATGCTGCTCCCACCAAATCTTGCCATCCTAGGTAGCACCGAGTTCGCCTAATGGCTGCAGTGGTCCTGAGAATACTAATTCTTTAACTATTATCAAAACAGACATGGATCCGGAAATACATAATCACCCACAATATACTCTTTTTTTTCCACAATATTTTTATTACAGATTTTTAAGAGACTGCAAAAGTCAGCATTTTGTGTTTGAATTTAGATTTACATTTCTAGTAGAAACAGAAAAAAATGGAAATACGTTCTGCAGTGTCACTTTTTGTCTTTCTCATGCCTGAGCAAGACAGTCTTGCTTGTCAGTACCTTTGCCCTTTTGTGGTTTATTAAATCATAATACAATTCCTACTTTTGGATACTTGCTGTTTTTATATACAAGTAGCATATTTAATTTGTTGAAACCTGTTATCCTCCCACAATGTTTTAACCAGCACTATCATAAGACTTATCTGTGTTCCCTTTCAGTTCTAAGGAAGGATCTAAATTCACAATATTATCCTGTTGCAAATTATTTATCTGCCAATGATTTTTGAACTTTATTTTTTCACTTTTGTTCTTGAACTCAGTTGTGAGAGGCCAGCAGAGTGAGAAAGCTCTATGGAAGAAGATGAAAGACAGTATGTCCGGGGTGTGTGGGACCGTTGATAACGCTCGCTGCTTTTCCGAGGCAGCATTATGGCTGATCCAACTGTAGTCTCTCACCCGCATTTCTTAGCCCCTGGTAACCTTTGACTCCCTTGTTAGTCAAGAATCTATCTACCCCTGGCTTAAAAATATTGAATGATCCTGTCTTCACTATTCTCTGGGGAAGAGAGTCCAAAGATTCATGATCCTCTTAGAGCCAACAATCCTTGTCATCTTCATCTCAAATGGGAGACACTTTACTTTCAACTATGTCCACTAGTCGCTTCCATGGGGAAACATCCTTTCAGCATTCACCCTATCAAGTCTCCTCAGATTCCGATATATTTCAATAAGATCACCTCTCATTCTTTTGTGCCCCAATGGATACAGGCCCAGCCTATCAACCTTTCCTCATAAGATAACCCCCAATCCCAGGTATCAGTTGATTGACCCTCCTCTGAATTGCTTTCAATGCATTTGTACCCTTTCATAAATAAGGAGACCAAAACTGTACACTTTCGATGTGGTCTCACTAATGCCTGTGTAGCTAGCAAAACATCCCGATTTTTATGTTGCATTCCCTTTGCAATCCCTCTCTTGTGTATCTTCACATCCATACTGTTTTTACCCTTTGGGGAAAAGTGGGTGGAAGTGGTGGAAGGATTGCCGAGCTGACTACCAGCCCATTGAATCACATTGAATGCTCCATCCGTGGTCTGGTGTTGGACTCGAATGTGGAACTTCTGGTCCAGTGGTAGGGGCACTACTACTGTGTCACAAGGCCTCCTCCCCTTTCATCAACAACAACAAGTTAGATTGCTCTGCTTCCTAACTTCTTGTGAGGGCCTAACATTTGCATCACCACGCAGTCATCCAGGAGCTTTCTGATTGGTTGAAAAGGCAGAACTCTTATCTAACCAGCATTTTTGATTAACCGATGGCACCACCCATTTCCAGCGTGCCAGAAAATAGAAATTGACCGAATTGTGCATATGAATAAAATCTCTGCACACCTCTCAGTCCCACTCTCTCATAACCAAAGATTTTACCTTACCAGAGGAATCTCACTCTACCTTCTCTTCACCAGCCCTGATCGCTGTCTGTTAGCCCCGCCCATTTGCCATTGTAATCACTTTCTGTACCGGCAATTTAATTTTTTGTGATTCATATATCTGGATACCCAGATCCCTCCGTAGCTCAAGAGTTTTGCAATCTCTCTGCCCATTTAAATAATATGCTGCTTTTCCATTTTCCTTGTCAAAGTGGATAAGTTCACATTATACTTTTGCCCACTCACCTAAGTCACCTTCACAACTTATTATCCTACCTATCTCTGCGTCATCAGCAAATTTAGCTACCAAGTTATTAATGCAAACAAGCTGTAATTCGTTAAAGTCCCAGCACCCATCCCAGTGGCAATCCACTTGTCACATCTTGTCAACCTGGAGATTGCCCGTTTGTGCATTCTCTTTGCTTCATGTTAGCAGACTCACTTTTCAAAGGGAACTGAGAGACTGCTGTGTACTCGGTTTTACGGAGACATGGCTCACTTCTGCTTCACTGGACTGTGCCCTACAACCAGAGGGCTTCTCAATCCACCGAATGGGCCAAACAGCAGCCTCAGGCAAGGCTAGGGGAGGTGGGGGTCTGTCTTCTAATCAACACCTCTTAGTGCCTATAGGTAGCAACACTGGCGCATTTCTGCCCCCTGGACCTAGATTACCTGATGCTAAAATGCCGCCCCTACTACCTTCCGCGGGAGTTCACCTCCATTATCCTGACAGCAGTTTACATCCCACCCCATGTGGATGTGAAGACGGCGTTGGACGAAATATACACCACTACAAATAGCCTTGCGACGAAACATCCTGAGGCCTTGTTCATCGTGGCTGGGGACTTCAATGAGGCTAAGCTCAGGAGCATTTTACCAAGGTGCCACTAACACATCTCCTGTTCCACCAGAGACCCAAACATTCTAGAGCACTGCTACACAAATATCAAACATGCCTACCACTTTATCATGAACAAGTACGCCACTGCAGTAACTGACTTCATTAGTGTGTAGAAGACTGTGCGCCAAAGAAGCAAACCCGTGTGTTCCCCAACCGGAAACCATGGAAGAACAGGGATATCCACTGCTTGCTGAAGTCCAAGTCTGAGGCATTCAAGTCAGGCGACCCTGACCGATCCAAGAAATCCCGATATTTCCAGATACGGAGATCCATCAAAGATGCCAAAAGACAGTACCGGACCAAGCTAGAGTCCCAGGCTAGCCACATGGACTCCCACCGATTATGGCAATGTCTGCAAGACATAACAGGCTACAAGATGAGGGCATGTAAAATCACCGGCATCAATGTACACCCCCATCCTGATAAGCTCAACACATTCTATGCCCGTTTTGAGCAAGAGGTCAGCGAGAGCACGCTTTCCACCCTGAAAGCCTCGGATGAACCTGTATCTGAGGTCACTATCTCAGATGTCAGAGCAGCTTTCTCGAAAGTCAACCCATGGAAAGCGACTGGCCCGGATGGGGTACCCAGACGAGCACTCAGATCCTGCATGGATCAGCTGGCGGGAATATTCGCAGACATCTTCAACCGCTCTTTACATCAGTCTGAGGTCCCTATCCGCTTCAAGAAGGCGATCATCAACCTGATACCAAAGAAAAGCCAGACAGCGTGCCTTAATGACTATTGTCCGATGGCTCTGACATCCATCATTATGAAATGTTTCAAAAGGCTAGTCATGGCACGAATCAATTCCAGCCTCCCAGATTGCCTGGATTCACTATAGTTCGCCTGTCGCCTTGACAGGTCCACAGCAGACATCATTTCCTTGGCCCTACACTCAACCTGGAACCTAGATAACAAAGACACCTATGTCAGACTTCTTTTTATTGACTACAGCTCAGCCTTCAACACCATTATTCCTACAAATCCTAGACTTCCTAACCCACAGACTGCAATCAGTAAGGATAGACAACACCTCCTCCACGATCATCCTCAACACCAATACCCCACAAGGCTGTGTCCTCAGCCTCATACTGTATTCCTTATACACCTATGACTGTGTGGCCAAATTCCCCTCCAACTCGATTTTCAAGTTTGCTGATGACACCACCATAGTGGGTCGGATCTCAAACAATGATGAGACAGAGTACAGGAATGAGATAGAGAATCTGGTGAACTAGTGCGGCGACAATAATCTCTCCCTAAATGTCAACAAAACGAAGGAGATAGTCATCGACTTCAGGAAGTGTAGTGGAGGACATGTCTCTATCTATATTAAGTGGAAATGGTCGAGAGCTTCAAATTTTTAGGTGTCCAGATTACCAAAAACCTCCATGCCAATGCTATTGTTAAGAGAGCCCACCAACACCTCTACTTTCTCAGAAGGCGAAGGAAATTTGTCATGTCCGCTACGACTCTCACCGACTTTTACTGATGCACCAAAGAAAGCATGCTTTCTGGTTGTATCACAGCTGGGTGTGGCTCCTGCTATGTCTAAGACCACAAAAAACTAAAAAGGGTCATGAATGAAGCCCAGTCCATCAAGCAAACCAGCCTCCCATCTATTGACTCTGTACACACTTCCTGCTGCCTTGGAAAAGTAGCCAGCATAATCAATGACCCCACACAGCCTGGGCATTTTCTCTTCTATCTTCCTTTGTTGGGAAAAAGGTAGAAAAGTCTGAGGTCACGTACCAACCGACTCAAGAACAGCTTCTTCCTTGCTGCCATCAAACTTTTGAATGGACCTACCTCGTATTAAGTTGAACTTTCTCTACACCCTAGTTATGACTGTAACACTGCACTCTGCACTCTCTCCTTTCCTTCTCTATGAACAGTGTGATCTGTCTGTATAGCGCGCAAGAAGCAATACTTTTCATTGTATACTAATACATGTGACAATAATAAATCAAATCAAATCAAACAGTCTTCTATCCATGCTAATAAATTACTCCTTCACCATGAGCACTTATTTTGTGCAATAACTTTTGATGTGGAACTTTATCAAATGCCTTTTGGAAATCTAGGTATAGCATATGCACAGGTTCCCTATTGTCCATATTGCTTGTTACTTTCTCAAAGAACTGCAATAAATGAGTCAAACGTGATTTCCCTTTCACAAAACCATGTGGACTCTGCCTGATTGTATTGAGATTTTCTAAGTACTCCACTGTCATCCCCTTAATAATAGATTCCAGCATTTTTCCTACGACGGATGTTAAGTCATTTTTTAATTATTATTCATTTGTGGGACATGAATGTCACTGTCTGGCCAGCATTTATTGCCAATCCCTTTTGCCTTTGTTCAGAAGGCAGTTAAGAGTCAACCATATTGCTGTGGCTCTGGAGTCATATCTAGGCCAGACCAGGTAAGGATGGCAGATTTCCTTCCCTAAAGGACATTAGTGAACCAGATGGGTTTTTTCCGACGATCGACAATGGTTTCATGGTCATCAGCAGATTCTTAATTCCAGATATTTTCTATTGAATTCATTTTCCACCATCTGCCGTGGCGGGATTCCAACCTGGGTCCTCAGAACATGAGCTGAGTTTCTGGATTAATGGTCTTGCGATAACCACGAGGTCATCGCCTCCCCTAATTGATCTGTAGCTTCCTGCTACGGTATGCTGATAACAATGGATGAATTAAAGATGAACAATGCCATGATACCATGAGCAATTTAGAGAAAGAAGTGATGCAGTTAGAAAAACCAAATGGTACTTTTAAGATTTTCTTCAGTATAGGGGCCCATTATCTATTTTACAGCTACAATCAGGAGCCTTGAAGGCTGGATATGGATGGACAAGAGAATGAATCAAGGAGAGGCAGTGCCACTGAGTTGGACCATTGAGGAGAGACTTTAAAGGGCAATGATTTGGCGAACACGTGGGCCTAAAGTCAGCTTCGCGCCCGGCATCAGACAGTTTGCGATTCTCCCAGCCCCTTTCTAATGGCATGACCTGGATTGCGCCCAGAAAGGGCGCATGGCTGATTTGCATGACTGGATCTCAATCTCATTAGTGAGCTTGGCACGTGATCCTCCCCCGTCCCGGAATGTTCCCACCTCTCTGGCGGGAGATCATACCGGCACGAATCACTACTGGCTTCTACCAGCCGAGACCTGGCGTGATGGTCACACCATGGGCTCGGGGGGCCATTGAAGCCCCTAGATGGTTGGGGGCATGTCCGGGCAATGCCCACCTGGCAGAGCCCAACTGGCACACTGGCAGTGCTCACAGATACCCCGGCAGTACCAGTTAGGCACTGCCAGTGTGCTAGGGCAGTGCTGAGTGAGTGGGGCCATGATGGGGGGGGGCTGTGTAGGGGTCCTAACTGGGATGTTGTGCAGGAGTGGATCATGAAGCACTCATGATGGGGGGGCATGTCAGGGGTCATAATGGGGGATCCATTGGGAGAGCCCTGATGCCCCGATGCCACGACCTGTGTCAGGGAGGGGGAACATGTCGTCAATGAGGGTGGGGTCCCAATGTCTATGGGGCAGGGAGGGTGTTTCTTAGTGCACTGCAAGATTGGGGAGACCTTGCAAAATGGCGCCCAGGTGCCCTGAAACCAGGCTCACCAACGTGTTTAGTTGCACCTCCCTCTGCCTCCGTACCAGCGTGGGACTACCAACTCTCCAAAAAAAGTGATTGAATGTGGTCTGGAGCGCGCCTGAGAGACTGATAAGGATCTCTCCATTATCCTCGCCTTTATGACACCTAGAAATTCCTTGGGAGAATTCTGCCCAATATTTCGAGTCCGTATGATTTTTCTTCAGAACAGAAATATAATTGGCAGGCTGGTTGTGAAGCTTCATTACTTAGAAGCTGATTGTTACTGTCATTAGGTGACAGCCGCAACAGCTATATCTACTTTCATGGGGCCTTGATCATAGATCTTCACTAACACTCCTTTATTTTTATGTCGTCCGCTGTTCATATCTATCTTATGTTGACCTTCATCTCTGTGATCTTTGATCTCTTTCCATGCTTTCACGTTACATGTATTCACTTTCTATTTATTCCTTCCTTACCTCTCTCTTATCTTTCTCTGGATCTTAAGCAATGTGTCGACTTGCTGCTCCATATATTGTTCTGCCTTCAGTGGCAAAATACTGATAGGCTTCTCAAAAGCTGGCTCCAATCTTTATTTAACAGCCTAGTTCCCCTTTCAATTTTCATGGGATCCATATGAACACACAAACTAGGAGCAGGAGTAGACCACTCATCCCCTTGAGCTGCTCCACTATTCAATAAGATCATGACCTGATTGTAACCCTAGTCTGACATTCATGTCCACCCCTAATAACCTTCACCCCCTTATTCATCAAGGATCTAATCTATCTTTTCAGTTTCCTCTTCAGCTCAAAATCCAGAAATATTTCATGCTAGTGCGCCTCTAGCCCTTATACATTATTAATAATGAGCACGTGTTCTTGTGTTCAGTGAAGATGTAGCAACTGTTGATGTCACACACCATATTTTATTTATGGATGTCCCCAAATCTGGGGAAAGAAACACCTTCCATTTCTCCTTGCACATCTGAGAATGAGGAGTATCAGTGTATTTGCTATAAAAATTAAGACATACAAATGGGCTTATTCTGCTTTTCAAGCACTGCGGTTATGTTTTGTAATCTGCCTGCATTGGTTGTATTGCATGTAGGCTGTAAACCTAATGCTGCTACCTCATTACCATGATTTTAATATCGGGCCAAGTGTTCGCTGTGCTTCTAGTGGCTTCTGCACTCCGCAGGGGGCTGTGAAGAGATGTACTCTTGCATGTGCTGCTCACAGCCATCTACTCTTAAAGGCAGTTCTTCTTAAAGAGGAGCTGTGGTGATTAATTTAGCTGCAATTTAAAACATGGAACACGGAACTCCAGGGCAGAAACAGGGGTCCAGAGCGCCCGATGCAGCACTCGAGGCCTTAGTGATGGAGTTGGACAGGATGAGAGACACCCATGGTTCTGCACAGGAGCTGGGAGGGCCTGGAGAACAACCCTGAGCAGGGAGTAGGAGCAGGTTCCCAGGGAGGACAATTCCCATGTCTGGAGACTTATGTTAAGATGAGACGTGAAGGCTCAGTTAGGGCGCTTGAGAGTTACAAGTTAGCCAGGAAGGACCTAAAGAAAGAGTTAAGAAGAGCCAGGAGGGGACATAAGAAGTCTTTGGCAGGTAGGATCAAGGAAAACCCTAAAGCTTTCTATAGGTATGTCAGGAGTAAAAGAATGACGAGGGTAAGATTAGGGCCAGTCAAGGACAGGAGTGGGAAGTTGTGTGTGGAGTCTGAAGAGATAGGAGAGGCACTAAATGAACATTTTTCGTTGGTATTCACATTGGAGAGGGACAGTGTTGTTGAGGGGAGTACTGAGGTGCAGGCTGTTGGACTGGATGGGATCGATGTTCATAAGGAGGAGGTGTTAGCAATTCTGGAAAGGGTAAAAATAGATAAGTCCCCTGGGCCGGATGGGATTTATCCTAGGATTCTCTGGGAGGCTAGAGAGGAGATTGCAGAGCCTTTGGCTTTGATCTTTGTGTCGTCATTGTCTACAGGAACAGTGCCAGAAGACTGGAGGATAGCAAATGTTGTCCCCTTGTTCAAGAAGGGGAGTAGGGACAACCCTGGTAATTATAGACTGGTGAGCCTTACTTCTGTTGTGGGCAAAGTATTGGAAAGGATTATAAGAGATAGGATTTACAATCACCTAGAAAGGAATAATTTGATTAGGGATAGTCAGCACGGTTTTGTGAAGGGTAGGTCGTGCCTCACAAACCTTATTGAGTTCTTTGAGAAGGTGACCAAAGAGGTGGATGAGGGCAAAGCGGTTCATGTGGTGTATATGGATTTCAGCAAAGCGTTTGATAAGGTTCCCCAAGGTAAGCTTTTGCAGAAAATACGGACACATGGGATTGAGGGTGGTTTAGTGGTTTGGATCAGGAATTGGCTAGCTGTAAGAAAACGAAGGGTGGTGGTTGATGGGAAATATTCATCCTGGAGTTCAGTTACTAGTGGTGTACCGCAAGGATCTGTTTTGGGGCCACTGCTGTTTGTCATTTTTATTAATGACTTGGATGAGGACGTGGAAGGATGGATTAGTAAATTTGCGGATGACACTAAAGTCGGTGGAGTTGTAGACAGTGCGGAGGGAAGTGGCAGGTTACAGAGGGACATAGATAAGCAGCAGAGCTGGGCTGAGAGGTGGCAAATGGAGTTTAATGCGGAAAAATGTGAGGTGATTCACTTTGGAAGGAGTAACAGGAATACAGAGTACTGGGCTAATGGTAAGATACTTGGTAGTGTGGATGAACAGAGGGATCTGGGTGTCCATGTGCATAGATCCCTGAAAGTTGGCACCCAGGTTGATAGGGTTGTTAAGAAGGCGTACGGTGTGTTAGCTTTTATTGGTAGAGGGATTGAGTTTCGGAGCCAGGAGGTCATGCTGCAACTGTACAAAACTCTGGTGCGGCCGCATTTGGAGTATTGCGTACAGTTCTGGTCGCCGTATTATAGGAAGGATGTGGAAGTGTTGGAAAGGGTGCAGAGGAGATTTACCAGGATGTTGCCTGGTATGGTGGGAAAATCGTATGAGGAAAGGCTGAGGGGCTTGAGGTTGTTTTCGTTAGAGAGAAGAAGGTTAAGAGGTGACTTAATAGAGGCATACAAGATGATCAGAGGATTAGATAGGGTGGATAGTGAGAGCCTTTTTCCTCGGATGGTGTTGGCTAGCATGAGGGGACATAGCTTTAAATTGAGGGGTGAGAGATATAGGACAGATGTCAGAGGTAGGTTCTTTACTCAGAGAGTAGTAAGGGCGTGGAATGCCCTGCCTGCAGCAGTGGTGGACTCGTCAACGTTGAGAGCGCTCAAGTGGTTATTGGATAAATATATGGATGATATTGGAATAGTGTAGATTAGAGGGGCTTTAGATTGGTACCACTGTAATGTGCTGTAATGTTCTATGTTCTATGTTCTATACCCCTTCTTATCTCCAAGCTCACTCTCATCCTGCTGGCATGATGTGTAAGTTGCAGATGGTATGATCACGGTCTTCTTGCTTCACACTGACCCTCCTGCCTTCTCTTACCCTCCTCTTAACCAAGAACTGCAACCTACCCAGCCACTGCACACCCAAAAAGAAGAGACATGCCAATTGTGTAGCACTGGTGAAGATACCCTTTTATTTGTTCTGACACTCGGAGCCACCAGTTCAGATACTGACACTGCACATCCTCTGGATCAGCGCATGGTGTGTCGTGCAGGCATGAGGGCGCTGTGGTCATGTCAAAGGTAAAGGATGGTTTGTTTGCTAGTTCACTGGAAACTGGACTCCAGATGGGTTCTGCTGCAGCAGACTCAGATGAGGAGCTTGATGGCTGTGAGAGTGCTGATCCACATGCACACAGTGATGCTGGCTGCATTGTCTGACCTGCTGGACAAGCTCCTGTCACTGTCAAAGTGCAGGGAGGATTCTGGCTCTGACTTTGCAGAGAGTCTTGCACAGAAATTGCTCTCTCCACAGCCTCTGCTGCATCTCCCTGTCAAACTGCAAACTCAGAGGTATTGAAACTGCAGCCTCCCATACCTGCTTCAGTCTTTTATACAGGCAGGTTACATAATCCGCTCCTTCTTTAAAATTACCTCAGCTGTAATTTGGGTGCTTAGGCCTTTAAAGAGCATTAGTGACAAGCCCATCTTGCAGTGCAGTGCGAATGCTTGTCCTTTGCAGAGTGACGCACAAACTTGTTCAATGGATCTGCATGGTTCAGAGTAGGAACTTTGGTATCACATTAGTTGATAGGGTTATCTGGCGTCAGGATAGCACCAGTTTGGTTACTGCCACACACAAGAAAGTCCCACGTGAACGCCCTTCCCAGGGGACTGTGACAGATGCAGTGGCACTATGGAAACCAAACTCACTCCAATCGGCAGAGCTTTAATGGGTGGTATGGTTTCTTGACTTGCCACCAAAAATAATGGTAGGAAACTCACCCATTTTCTGGACAACTGCCCCGCATCTGTTTAACGCTCTGAGAAACATTAATTATTTGAAGGCAGGCCTTCTGCCCCCAGCTAGGGAGGAGGTTTTGCTTCTGATTGGCTGTCAGCTCTCTGTCTCAGCAGTGTCACAAGGAACGCTGCTCACCACGGGACTGCATCCAGTCCCAGAAAACAAAGAGCCAGAAGCCAAATGAAAGTTAAGTCTGGAATATTCTGGATGGTGGTCAGGACATGAGGCTCCATGGGGGAAAGTGGAGGGATGTGCAGGAGCATGGAGGATGGCATGCAAAAGGCAATGGAGGAGGAGAAGCCACGGGGAGCAAGCAAACCTTGGGAGGGGGGCCGTTGATCAGAAAAGGGGATGGGTGGAGGTACTCTTCCCCTCTTTTCTAGCATGGGGCCAGAGTGGGCTAACCTGCTGAGATTCCCCCAACATTGCTGACCTCCTCCAGCTGGCTGGAAAATTACAGACAAGGTGGATAATGGCCTTTTAGTGGTCATTAATTTATCAATTGAGGGCTTCATTTTAGGTGAAGGCGGGCATGTCACTTTGGACCTTGCCTGCCTGCCTTCAAATTGCAGAGTAGTCGAGGATGGGTGTGTAAGCGGCCAGAGGGTGGCCACAAAAGTTTTGCCATCATCTCTGCCTGCAAACCCACTCACAGGGGCTGTAAAACTCTGTCCATAGAATGAAAGTGAATGTAACCATATAGATAGTGGGATAGCTAGAGGACATAACACACAGTCAAGGAGTTAAATGCATGTTTTTCATTCACATGAATTATCTAGGCACAAGAGGACCAATATCAAAGCTTTCTGATGATACCAAATTAGGGGGCGTATCAAATTTGAGCAAGAATGCAAGAGTTTGTAAGAGGAGATGAGCAGGTTGGCAGAGCGGAGCGCATGATTTCAAATAAACCTGTTGGACTTTAACTTGGTGTTGTGAGACTTCTTACTGCATCTAAAGTAGTACACATTGGAGCTATAACAGCAAGAATAGCTCATTTAGTTAGGATTCTAGCAGACTGATGTTACAGAGATTTAAGAGTGAAGATAGATCTTTAAAGGGTGGACGCATGAAAAGAAAATGCCATGAAAAGACAACTGGGATTCCAGATTTTATCTATATGTAGTAAATATGATTGCATGGATGTAATTCTGAATTTATGCAGAACATTGGTTTGACCACATTTGTATATCCTGTTATAAGAAGCATATTAGAGACTTGGAAAGGGGACAGTGAAGATTTGATGGAATTATACCACAATTGAGAAGCTACATCTTTGATAAAAGGCTTCAAATAACTTTGTTTATTTTTCACTGGAACAGAAAAATTAAATGGTAATTTAGTGGAGGTTTGCAAAATTGTGAAAGACTTTGAGATGCTAGAAAGCAAAAGATTTTTTTTCTTGCAGTTGACGAATCAGTAAATGAAGCCTATAGATTTAAAATGATTGTTGGAAAAATAAAAAGGAAAGTTAAAGGAAATCCCTTTTGTCTAATGGGTTATTGGAACATGGATGATTTACTACAAGTGACTATTAAGATAGAAACTGCTACATGCTTTAAAAATATACTTTTTTGAATAACTGGAGTGGAAACAAATGTAGGGAAAGGTTAAACGATGATCAGTTTGAATAAACCTAATAAAAGACCAGGCATTGATCAAAATTAGATGGGTCAAATAGCATTCAGGAATGTTGTAAATTTTACCATCAAAACCGATGTATATTGATATGAACAATGATGCAAATAGTCAGAATTGGTATTTGGTACAGAGGCTTTAGTCCTACATAGACCAAGACTGTATGTCCTTTATTTGGCTTCGAATTTCACATGGAGTGAATAGAAATAATATAATGATGTATCATTATCCTTGTCAATCATGCTGGTACTCAAATCCTGATTGATGAAGGATTAAATTTAAACCTAATTATAATTATATGATGTTGAGCGTTGTGTAATGATGATGGACAGGACAGGTTGAATTGAAAATCCACTTATATCCACTGAGTTGCAATTATGCACTGCATGGAAAACTGGATGAATCATCTCAGTAGGTTAGATAATCCTATAACTACATTAGTAATGATGGGGATGGGCTTTATTATTTATTCACAGCCTCATTATTTTCCAACATTACACTTTTTAATAATTTACATTGTTGTATTGCAATGGGTTATTGCGCTTCATGACTTACAAAGTTTACTTAAAGAGTTTGCACTAATATAAGTAATTATGGATGGAATTGCCTTCTTTAAGCCTGTAAAGAGAGGGATAATTTTCAGCTAATCCATAATTCTGTTATTAACTGAATTTTTGCCTGGTAATTTATTACTTTTGATAAATGAAGCCATCCAGTGATAAATTTGCCATAATCATGTTTATTTGCCATCTTCTTCAACTAGAAATGAATCACTTGACTTTCATTAATGATTTGGTTTTCATAGATTATAATAGGGTTTATATCTAATTTTATGAGAAATCAGATTTTCTTGGTAAAGAATTGAAAGAAAGTGACAAAGGATTTCATAGAATTATCCAGTTCAAAAGGAGGCCATTCAGTCCATTGAGTCTGCACAATCCCGCCCAGGCCCAATCCCCATTACCCTATCCCCATAACTCTAGCTAGTACCCCTGACACTAAGGGGCAATTTAGAATGGCCAATCCACCTAACCCGCACATCTTTGGACTGTTGGAGGAAGCTGGAGCATCCGGAGGAAACCCACGCAGACATGGGGAGAATGTGCAAACTTCACACAGACAGTGACCCAAGCCGGGAATTGTACCTGGGTCCCTGGTGCTGTGAGGCAGCAATGCTAACCACTGTGCCGCCCTAAATTTGCGATGAGCTCCCTGTCGGGGAATTGAACCCCAGTCTCCCGTGTGACTGGCGAGGATACTAACCACTATACTAACAAGGAAGTGATTTATTAGAACTCAAAGGATCCACAAGTCCACCTAGCCACACATCACCCGAGAGAAATGTCTGGGGTAGAATTTGCAACATGAATCATCAAAATATCCAATGTCAACAGGATACTGAGAGGTATAAGAAGAGGTAAGAAATTTAAATAGTTTAATACTGTTTCTGCATTGAAGAAAGAATTTTGTTTTTATCACATTGCTATAGCCTTGTATACATAGCAGAAAGGTTTTCATCATGGGGTACATTTTTCTCTTCACTGCCTGGTTGGTAATCTACCGGAGCAGATAGCCTACTTATAATGGAACCCATCCATTGATTTTAATAGCTTTTATAACGGGTTGGGGAATTCACTTTGCCAGATTATTACCTGTGCAATGAAAATGGAAATTTACCACCATGATCCCACAGCAAGGAGTCTCCTCTTGTGATGCTAATGAGCCATGTCAAAATTCTGTAATTATCCATTTTCTGATATATCTAACTTCCATTTTCCACTCAGATATCTTTCTCTGCTACATTTGTCTAATATACCAGTTCACGGAGAACCTGAACAAAAATCTGATTTGATCTTAATACCAAATTACATTTGGCATTTAAAATAGACTTAATGGTACAACCCTTAAAGCAAGATAGGTAGGAAAACCACAATTACTAAATATAATTAAATGCTTAGCTACTTTAACTGAGTTTGCTTTGATCCACAACAGTACAATCAGTGCTTATAGTGTTCACTTGAAGGTGGGGGTCAGGGTGGTGGGAGTGTGATATGGGGTTGTGATTAGGTAAATTTAAAACTAAGAAATGGTCTGGTTCTGCTCAGATCATGCCAATGTGGACATTCTTTTGAGATTTTCTGGGAATTTTGATTCATTTCTAGGCTATTGACTTGCCTGTGAATTACTTTACATGCACACATGAAATATCAGAGAAATTAGTGAAGAAACCCTTAAGGATGTGCTGCTCAGTAAAGTGCTCAATTATGAATGTTCAATCAGTCATGAATGGTTGGCCTAAATAATGTGATAATGAGAAATTACAGGAGTATTTCACACATATAAAGGAACTGAGTGTAGATCAAATCTTTGTCCCATGGGGTTTAAGAATTGTTATTCCACCAAGGTTTAGAGTGAGATTTTTAGAGGAACTTCATCAAGAGCACGCAGGGATAGTCCTTATGAAAGCGATAGCACAAAGTTTTTGATATCCAAAGGTAGATAGAGATATTGAAGAGTTGGTGAAAAGTTGTGAAGTGTGTCTCAGTATAAGAGGAGGTGATGGCCTAGTGGTATTATTGCTACAGTATTAATCTAGAAACTCAGCTAATGTTCTAGGTACCCGGGTTCGAATCCCACCAAGGCAGATGGTGGCATTTGAATTCAATAAAAAATATTTGGAATCAAAAGTCGAATGATGACCATGAAGCCATTGTCACCTGTCGAAAAAACCCACCTGGTTCACTAATGTCCTTTAGGGAAGGAAATCTGCTGTCTTTACCTGGTCTGGCCTACATGTGACTCCAGAGCCACAGCGATGTGGTTGACTCTCAACTGCCCTCTGAACAAGGGCAACTAGGGATGGGCAATAAATGCTGGCCAGCCAGTGACATCCATGTCCCAAAAACAAATAAAGAAAATAAATGATCCAACCATTGTTCCTTTCATTCCATGGTCAAACACAGGAAAACTATGGGAATGAGTACTTTATTTGAAGTGGAAGGGAAGACGTACCTTGTTTTAGTCGATAGCTCTTCATTGGGAAAATGTTGAGTCTTTTCCTAATATCACAAGTGCCAATACTCTGGGGGGGTGGGGGAGGTGGCAGGGGGGATCTTACAGGCCTTTCATGCCATGCTCCCATGCAGCGAGGATGGAGAATTTGATATCCAGCCAAATCTCCGTTCACTGCAGCTTGATGGGAAAATCGCACGGATGTGAACAGTGATAAGATTCCAGCCTTGAAATTTTGAGAAGTTGTTTTACCATTTATTAGTTGCCAGAGGTGTTGGTGTCAGACAATGGTCCATAGTTTACATCAGAAAAAGTTCTGAGTATGAGTAGACTCAAACAGTCCAATCCCACAATATCATTCAATATTGACTGATGCTGCAGAAAGAAATGAACAGATTATGAAGAGGTTTTCCAGAGGTATTAAGTAATTTCCATGTTTCTCTTCAGCAAGGGTACAATGGGGTGGCACGGTGGCACAATGGTTAGCACTGCTATCTCACAGTGCCAGGGATCCGGGTTCAATTCCCGGCTTGGGTCACTGTCTGTGTGGAGTTTGTATGTTCTCCCCGTGTTTGCGTGGGTTTCCTCCGGGTGCTCCGGTTTCCTCCCAGTCTGAAAGACGTGCTGGTTAGGTGCTTTGGCCTGAACAGGCGCTGAAGTGTGGCAACTAGGGGAATTTCACAGTAACTTCATTGCAGTGTTAATGTAAGCCTTACTTTTGACTAATAAATAAACTTTAACTTTAACTTTAAATTTTCTGTTCTCTCACATAGTAACCCCATAGTCTATAATAGGTTACTCAGCTTATGAGATAATGTTGGAACGCCATCCTAGGACAAGGTTTACTTTGCTTAAATTTGTTACCAGTAGCAAATTAAAAGCAAAGCAGAACAAAGGCCACAATTCTCCCAATTCCATTCTAAATGCTGCCACCAGCGGGGAGATCAGAGTGATTCTTGCTGGAGGCACTAATCAGGCCCGATTGAACCTCTTTAACTGAGCTATCTCTTCCCCCATGTGAACTGTGCCAGGTCAAACTGATCAGGTGTGTGAGGATCCAAAATCTGTGATCAGTTGTTCAGCTGACATTCAAGAACACTTCCACCTGTTTCTTCTTTGAGAAAAACTGAAGGAAGAGCTGGGAGGAGCGGCTGAGGGACTTCACTGGTGCATTCTGGGAGAAGTCGGACCAGCAACATCTACCAAGAAGTGGGAAGCGAAAGATCACCTCCAGTGATAAACAGCAGTTAGAGCATCCGGTAGAGGCGGCTGAGGGACTTCAGTGGTGCATTCTGGGAGAAGTCGGACCAGCAACATCTACCAAGAAGTGGGAAGCAGAAGATCTGGTGTCAAAGAGTGGGAAGCCCGAAACACTACATTAGTGTTTCCCTCCCTCCCTCCTCCTCTAACCAAAGAATAAGGCCACTGTGAGGAGGTAAAAGTGAAGGGAAAAGTTTTATACATTTTTTCAAATAATTTAATTGGTGCTCGAAATGTCAGTCAGTCGGGTTAAGTGCTGCACTTGTGAGATGTGGGAGATCCGTGACGCTTCCAGCATCTCGGACGACTATGTCTGCAGGAAGTGCACCCAATTGCAGCTCCTTACAGAACGCATGGATAGGTTGGAGCAGCAGTTGGATGCACTTAGAAGCATGAAGGAGGTGGAAAGCGTCATAGATAGGAGGTTTAGAGACATGGTCATACCAAAGGTGCAGGCTGATAGATGGGTGACCGCCAGAAGGGGCAGGCAGTCAGTGCAGGAATCCCCTGTGGTCATCCCCCTCTCTAATAAGTATACCGTTTTGGATACTGTTGGGGTAGATGGACTATCAGGGGGTACCAGCAGCAGCAGCCAAAGCAATGGCACCACAGCTGGCTCTGTTGTTAAGCAGGGATGGACAAAGAGGAAAAGAGCAATAGCTATAGGGGACTCTATAGTTAGGGGTGCAGATAGGTGTTTCTGTGAACGTGAAAGAGACTCCAGGATGGTATGTTGCCTCCCTGGTGCCAAGGTCCAGGGTATCTCTGAACAGACAGAAAGCATTCTGAAGGGAGAGGGTGAACAGCCAGAGGTCGTGGTACATATTGGTACTAACGACATAGGCAGGAAGAGTGATGAGGTCCTGCAGCAGCAGTTTAGGGAGTTAGGTAGAAAGTTAAAAAGCAGGACTTCTAGGGTTGTAATCTCAGGATTTCTCCCTGCGCCACGTGCTAGTGAGGCTAGGAATAGGAAGATAGTGCAGCTCAACACGTGGCTAAACAGCTGGTATAGGAGGGAGGGTTTCAGATATCTGGACCATTGGGGTCTCTTCTGGGGCAGGTGGGACCTGTACAAGAAGGACGGGTTGCATCTAAACGGGAAGGGCACAAATATTCTGGCCGGGAGGTTTGCTGGTGTCACACGGGAGGATTTAAACTAGTTTGGCAGGGGGGTGGGACCCAAAGCAAAGGTGAATTAGCTGAAGGGGAACCAGAGAGTAGGGCCAGTAAGACTCAGAGAAACAGCAGGCAGGGTGGGATTGCTAATCAGAGAGGGTCTGGTGGACTGAAGTGCATTTGTTTCAATGTGAGAAGTGTAACAGGTAAGGCAGATGAACTTAGAGCTTGGATTAGTACTAGAAACTATGATGTTGTTGCTATTACAGAGACTTGGTTAAGGGAAGGACAGGATTGGCAGCTTAACATTCCAGGATACAGATGTTTCAGGTGGGGTAGAGGGAGATGTAAAAAGGGTGGGGGAGTTGCACTACTGGTTAAGGAGAATATCACAGCTGTACTCCGGGAGGACACCTCGGAGGGCTCATACAGCGAGGCAATATGAGTAGAGCTCAGGAATAGGAAAGGTGTAGTCACAATGTTGGGGGTTTACAATAGGCCACCCAAATGCCAGCGAGAGATTGAGGAACAGATATGTAGGCAGATTTTGGCAAGGTGTAAAAGTAACAGGGTTGTTGTGCTGGGAGATTTTAATTTCCCCTATATTGACTGGGACTCACTTAGTGCTAGGGGCGTGGATGGGGCAGAGTTTGTAAGGAGCATCCAGGAGCGCTTCCTGAAACAGTATGTAGATAGTCCAACTAGGGAAGGGGCCATACTGGACCTGGTATTGGGGAATTAGCCCGGCCAGGTGGTCGATGTTTCAGGAGGGGAGCAGTTCGGGAACAGTGACCACAATTCAGTAAGCTTTAAGGTACTGATGGATAAAGATAAATGCAGTCCTCAAGTTAAGGTGCTAAACTGGGGGAAGATTAATTACAACAATATTAGGCAGGAACTGAAGAATGTAGATTGGGGGCAGATGTTTGAGGGTAAATCAACATCTGGCATGTGGGAGGCTTTCAAGTGTAAGTTAATAGGGATTCAGGACCGGCACATTCCTGTAAGGATGAAGGATAAGTATGGAAAGTTTTGGGAACCTTGGATAACGAGAGATATTGTGAGCCTACTCAAAAAAAAGGAAGCATTTGTCAAAGCTAGGAGGCTGGGAACACACGAAGCAAGTATGGAATACAAGTAGAAAGAAACTTAAGCAAGGAGTAAGAAGAGCTAAAAGGGGTCATGAGAAAGCATTGGCCAGCAGGATTAAGGAAAATCCCAAGGCTTTTTATACATATATAAAGAGCAAGAGGGTAGCCAGGGAGAGGGTTGACCCACTCAAGGATAAAGGAGGGAATCTATGCATGGAGCCAGAGGAAATGGGCAAGGTATTAAATGAGTAATTTGCATCAGTATTCACCAAAGAGAAGGACTTGGTGGATGATGAGCCTGGGAAAGGATGTGTAGATAGTTTGAGTCATGTTGAGATCAAAAAGGAGGAGGTATTGGGGTTTTTGACAAACATTAAGAGAGACAAGTCCTAAGGGCCTGATGGGATACACCCCAGAATACTGAGAGAGGCAAGGGAGGAAATTGCTGGGGCCTTGAGAGAAATCTTTGTATCCTCACTGGTTACAGGGGAGGTCCCAGAGGATTGGAGAATAGCCAATGTTGTTCCTTTGTTGAAGAAGGGTAGCAAGAATAATCCAGGTAATTACAGGCTGGTGAGCCTTACATCAGTGGTAGGGAAATTATTGGACAGGATTCCTCGAGACAGGATTTATTCCCACTTGGAAATAACTGGACGTATTAGTGAGAGGCAACATGGTTTTTTGAAGGGGAGGTCATGTCTCACGAACTTGATCGAGTTTTTCAAGGAAGTGACGAAGATGATTGATGAGGGCAGGGCAGTGGATGTTGTCTACATGGACTTCAGTAAGGCCTTTGACAAGGTCCCTCATGGCAGACTGGTGCAGAAGGTGAAGTCACATGGGATCAGAGGTGAGCTAGCAAAGTGGATACAAAACTGGCTCTGTCAAAGAAGACAGAGGGTAGCAGTGGAAGGGTGTGTTTCTGAATGGAGGGCTGTGACAAGTGGTGTTCCTCAGGGATCAGTGCTGGGACCTTTGCTGTTTGTAATATATATAAATGATTTGGAGGAAAATGTAACTGGATTGATTAGTAAGTTTGTGGACGACACAAAGGTTGGTGGATTTGCGGATAGTGATGAGGACCATCAGAGCACACAGCAGAATATAGATCAGTTGGAGACTTGGGCAGAGAGATGGCAGATGGAGTTTAATCTGGACAAATGCGAGGTAATGCATTTGGGAAGGTCTCATACAGATAGGAAATATACAGTAGATGGCAGAACTCTTAAGAGTATTGATAGGCAAACGGATCTGGGTGTACAGGTGCACAGGTCACTGAAAGTGGCAATGCAGGTGGAGAAGGTGGTCAAGAAGGCATACAGAATGTTTGCCTTCATCGGCCGGGGAATTGAGTTTAAAAATTGGCAAGTCATGTTGCAGCTTTATAGAACCTTAGTAAGGCCGCACTTGGAATATTGTGTTCAATTCTGGTCACCACGTTACCAAAAGGATGTGGAGACTTTGGAGAGGGTACAGAAAAGATTTACCAGGATGTTGCCTGGTATGGAGGGCATTAGCTATGAGGAGAGGTTGGAGAAACTTGGTTTGTTCTCACTGGAGCGGCGGAGGTTAAGGGGAGACCTGATCGAAGTCCAAAAGATTATGAGAGGTATGGACAGAGTGGATAGTCAGAAGCTTTTTCCCAGGGTGGAAGGGTCAATTACAAGGGGGCATAGGTTTAAGGTATGAGGGGCAAGGTTTAAAGGAGATGTACGAGGCAGATTTTGTACACAGAGAGTAGGGGGTGCCTGGAACTTGTTGCTGGGGGATGTAATGGAAGCGGATATGGTTGTGACTTTTAAGGGGCGCCTTGACATGTACATGAATAGGATGGGAATAGAGGGATATGGTCCCCGGAAGGGTAGGGGGTTTTATTTAAGTCAGGCATTGTTGGTGCAGGCTTGGAGGGCCGTAGGGCCTGTTCCTGTGCTGTAATTTTCTTTGTTCTTTGTTAAGAACACAATCTTGCATTAATGCAGGAAGCATTTGATCGGAGATATATAATGAAACCAATCATTGTGATTTATACCTATGGAATTACTTCTAACAGTCTCAATTGCAGCAATATTTCAGAAGAACTGTAACTGAATTGCTCCCCAAAAATTGAGTTCATTATAAGACTGAACAGATATTATACACAATGTACATGTGAAATATGCAATATCACTGAATCAAACCTGTAATGTTCCCTGTTAGAATTGTATCTCAATGGTTCTATCTTTCACACAGACCCGTGATAATAGAATGAGTTGTAGTTCTAAAATTGTACCTAGCTCAGGAGCAGCCGTGTTACACAGTGCACTAGTGTTTTGAGCTTCTACACAATAAAGCAGAGAGATATACAGTTGCACATATAATGCCTCATGAGTTTCCAATCGTAGACAATCATTGGAAGGCAAACACTCCCACAGAGGAGGGTAGAATTAGCCCAGTACCAGCCCTTCCATACCTCCTCGTGACCAGCTGCGCACTATCTCACTCATAGATGTGAATATGAGTAAACCATCATGAAAAGACTTCCATTCTTGCATAGCACCTTATCACGTCCTCATGATGTTCCAGAGTGCCAATGATTTACAGTGAAATATTCATCACTGTTCTTAAGAAAGTGAACATGGATGAGGAGAAAGGAAAATCATGTGGAAAGAGCCTGGTGCTTCAAGTAACTGTTTTCTCATCTAGAATCTGACATGTTTGTTAAATGTGGTCTTGACATAATTCTAAGGTCAATCTCACATCCAAGGCAGCCATAAGGAAAGTCAGACTTCCGAAACTTCTAAGAGCCATTGAATTATCTAATGAGCCAATGTTCAAATGGACAAGATCCATCCTATATGTCACTGGCAACATCATTCTCATGTCTCATTTAACTGAATGATCCTTCTAAGGGTGATGTAAGGAGAGTGGCTATAGATTTAGAGAAAATATTAGCAGAGGAGGTGGCCAATCAGCCCATCAGATGTTCGTCAGCTGAAAGAGATTCCATTTTCTAGCCCTTGGCGGGTAGCCCTGCAGATCTTGGAACTTCTAATGCATAACCATGCGCTAACTGTTTTAGAAGCTTTCCGCCTCTACCCCGCCCTTACTCTCTGGTTGAAATAGTTTCTCCCCGACTTCGCTTTATTTCTTCAGCCAGTCAATTTTAAACTCTGTGTCTCCCCCTGCCGCCGCCCCCGCCACCCCCCCCCCCCCCCCACCCCGTGACTCCTTTGCTATTCGAAATATGTCCTTCCATACTCTGTCAAGGCCCCCTCAGCTTTGACAAAGGGTCATCTGGACTTGAAACATCAGCTCTTTTATCCCCTTACAGATGCTGCCAGACCTGCTGAGATTTTCCAGCATTTTCTCTTTTGGTTTCAGATTCCAGCATCTGCAGTAATTTGCTTTTACCCCCTCATTACTTTATGCACTTCAATTAAATTTTCCCTGAGCCTCCTCTATCTCAGAGATAAAAACCGCAGCCTATCCAATCTTGAAACTTGGCAGAGTTAAAAAAGAAGCAGCTAGAGAAAAAAATGGTAATAGGAAGCCTCAGGATTCAGTGAGAAGGCAAGAGAAAAGAGCCAATGGTTAAAACATATCTGTTTTCTCGGAAAGGTCAGAGACTTGAAGAAAACTGCAATGTAAAACAAAATGGGGCCAGACAGAATAGGTGAGGTGAAAAAAGGAAGCTCTTAAGGCTTAATGAAGTCTGAAATTATTACATCAGCAATGAACTGTTTGATCTGCCCTGGAGCTGTCAATCAGGAAAGCTTTTAGCAGATAATGGACCATCTGTTACTTGTGTAAAACAAACCTCAATCTCCTCTTTGGTTTGGTTTGCTCTGGAGCTGTCAGGCAAAGCTGTTCTGAGTGGTTTCAAAGCAGCTGGGTCTCTTTCAAGCTTGAAAAGGGATCTCCTTAGTGAAATTGAATTATCCTGTCAATCAAAGCATTGCAAAACAGTTTCAGAATAGCTGGGGCTTATGAGAGAAAGCAAAGGGATCTCCCAAGTGAAATGGAATGCTCCAGTCAGTCAAAACACTTCATAGAGGTCTGGTAACACCTGGGACTTCTACAATCAACCAAGGGCAATCCCTACTGTAGAATGAAGTGCTGCTTTGATTTTTAAGGCATCCAAGTGTTCAGGGGCAATGGATTTGAAAGAGACCAGGCCATTTCAAAGGCTTTACAGAATACAGAAAATAATAATGAATTTTACCAGAAAAGTGCCTGAAATCAGCATTTTCAGAATGATTTCCAGATTTTACAGAGCAAGAAGGAAAAGTCCAGCCACAAGACCCCACTTTCCCCCATCCGAGCCCCTTCCCCCCCAACTTCCAGGTCCATTGACGGTTCCCCCCTAGGCAGCCTACCAATGGCAGAGGAGCCCGTGGGCACAGTTGAAGGCAATACTTACCTCCTTGATTTCCACCCCCCCCCCCCCCCCCCGCACCCCCCCCCCCCCCCCACCCCCCACCCCTTGGAATCCACAGCACCTGGTCCCCAATTGCAAGGACCTGTACTGTTTGGCACCCGCAGGACATCTGGCAGGGGGAAGGTGCGGTGGGAGAATACCAGGAGGCTGCAGCATTCAGCCCCAGATCCGGTAATTATATGCTGATTAATTTAAATAAATAGTCATCGGAGCAGACTGGGAAACTCAAACTGCCAAGGCCCAGGGCACTTCACAGGACAAAGGTTGACACAGAGGTACATGAAGAGCTATTAGGACTGGGGATCCAAAGCTTGACAAACAGATATTTTTTGAAGAGTTACTTAAAAGAGAATAGAGTTGGAGCGGTTTAGAGTAAACATTCTGGGACTTGCGGAGGAGTTTTAACTTTTAAAAAAATATCAGGTTTGGTTTGGTTGTGGGCGAGAGGCGGGTGTGGTGGGTGGTAAGATCTTAAAAAATCTGTTTCTTGACAAAACCTGTCTCCTACCCACCTCTCTTCAGGTTTAACTCACGCCAGAAGATGGGTATACAACCAACCTGGCTCAAGGAGGCAGATTGGAACTTTAAGTATGATAATAAGCCTCTGAGCTCAATTATCATTCAGCTTTTCATTTTAACTTGGGTCAGTCGGGTTTACTAAGTGACAGGAAACCCAAGAACATCATCAAAGCAAGGAGCTAGTGGATTATGAGTTAAGTGTCTTTGCATCTATCTCTCGGATCCAGCTTGCCCACATGAAGTATTGTGTGCAGTTTTGGTGTCCTTATTTGAGGAAGGATGTCCTTGCTATAGAGGGAGTACAACAGGTTTACCAGGCTGATTCCTGGGATGGCAGGTCTCTCATATTAGGAGAGACTAAGTCAGTTAGGATCACATACACTGGAGTTTAGAAGAGTGAGAGGGGATCTCATAGAAACTTATAAAATTCTAACAGGGTTAGACAGGGTAAATTCAGAAAGAATGATTCCAATGATGGGGAGTCCAGAGCTAGGGTCATAGTTTGAGCATGAGGGAGAAACCTTTTAGAACTGAGGTGAGGAGAAATTTCTTCACCCAGAGGGTGGTGAATGTGTGGAATTAATTACCACAGAAAGTAATTGAGGCCAAAACTTTGTGTGATTTCAAGAAGAAATTAGATATAGCTCTCGAGGCTAAAGGAATCAAGGGATATGGGGGGAAGAGGGATCATGATATTGAATTTGATGATCAGCCATGATCAAAATGAATGGTGGAGCAGGCTCGAAGGGCTGAATGGCCTACTCCTTCTTCTAGTTTCTATGTTTCTATGATGAGCCTCTGCAATTGGACATCCCCAACTGAACTTCCTTCTGCGAGGCCTTCCTATTCCAACAGGAGTCCTCCCCCTTCTGCCAGGTCTCTGATTCCAATCACAAGACTTTGATCCTGCCCACCAACTTTCCAAATTTTGCCTCAATCACCAAACCCTCCATTCCCCACGATCACCTAGTGCCCGATCCCCACCATAACCAGGCCCCCAATTTCTGGAAACCCCTCGGTCATGCATTGCCCTCCCCTCCCATTCCTTGGGTCATTCCCCATGCCCTCCCCAGGATTGAAACCCTCCACCACTCCAAGTGACCCTGGATTGATGCCTCCCTCTTTGAGATTGCCCGCCCTCGTCCTGGTACGATCAGAACTGGTCCTGTGACCTTCACTGACCAGTTTCCCACTACCTCAGACAAGGCACACATCAGTTAAAACTCCAAAGCGTATAGGGGAATCCTGCATTTTGAATTCCCTGAGTCTTTCAAATTCAATAACTCCAGAGGGATCAATTAGCAAATATTCAGCTCTTCGGGTCTAACAGCCGAAGGAATGTTGGAAATTGCCCTGGTTGAATGAAGTGCTGGAAAGATGCTATTAAAGCTCAAACATGTCAACGCCTCCATCCTTCCAGCTACACAAGATGATGGACATGTAACAAATTAAATCTATTGAGGATGAAATAGTTTCCAATGGTGCACATTTGCTAATTTTGTTTTTCCACTCTTCAAGTTACATTCTTCAAGTTACACTCTTCAAGTTACAAAGCCAATGTGTTGTTCGTCGGAACAAGCTGAGAGGAGGATCGATTTGCGGCAGGAGAGTGAAGGTAAGCGACTGGCTAATTTTTAGTTTTTCACGGGGTTTGTTTTTTGTTAAGAAAGTTACTTTAAAAGTAAAGCAGAAGTGGGCCGCGGGGTGTGCTGGGAAGGGTTTTTTTAGCGCATAATGTTTAAAAGGCACTATCCAACGGGCAGCTTCGTTAGCCGGCAGCGGAGTGAGCAGGTAGCAGAGTGTGAGCAAAAGGGCTTTGGCTCATCAGGCTTAGGCAGAAACGGTCGAGGCAGGCAGGATTATTTCTTAGTTTGTATTAACTTAAACTAGGTAATTGTGATGGAGGGTCATGTGATGTGTTGTTTCTGCATGATGTGGGAGCTGGTGGACCCCACTGTAGTTCCCAGTGAGCATGTCTGCAGTAAGTGTTGGTTGCTTGAGGAACTCCGGCTCAGGGTTGATGAGCTGGAGCCTGAGCTTCAGACACTGCGACATATCAGGGAGGGGGAGAGTTACCTGGACACTGTGTTTCAGGAGGCAGTAACACCCCTTAGACTAACTAATTCAGCCGGGGGTCAGGGACAAGAGGGTGTGGCTGCGAGTGAGGCAGGAAGTGGGATCCAGAATGTGGAGTTGCAAGAGCCTCAGTCCCTGTATCTGTACAACAGGTTTGAAATTCTTGCTCCCAGTGTGGACGGGAACGGGGACTGCAAGGAGGATGAGCAAACTGCCCACGGCACCGTGGTACAGGGAGCCGTTCAGGTGGAGGAAGAAAAAAGAAATGTAGTGGTAATTGGGGATAGTATAGTTAGGGGTATTGACACTGTTCTTTGTGACCAGGATCGAGATTCCCGAAGGTTGTGTTGCCTGCCTGGTGCTCGGGTCCAGGATATCTCATCTGGGCTGCAGAGGAACTTGGAGTGGGAGGGTAAGAATCCAGTTGTAGTGGTCCACGTAGGTGCCAACGATATAGGCAGAACAGGAACAGAGGTTCTGCAGAGGGAGTATGAAAAGCTAGGAGCCAAATTAAAAAGCAGAACCAACAAGGTGGTAATCCCTGGATTATCCCTGGGTTTGAATTCATGGGACATTGACACCAGTATTGGGGAAGATGGGACCTGTTCAGATGGGATGGTCTTCGTCTGAATCGTGCTGGGACCAGAGTCCTGGCGAATCGTATAACCAGGGCTGTAAATAGGGCTTTAAACTAAATAGTTGGGGGGAGGGTTCAGGGGTATGGGGAATTACAAAATCAAAGGTAAAGGAGAGGATACGAGTGCAGTTTAATGATGAGGACATTCATCTAGTTAATGGAGTCAAGGGCTCAGGCAGAGTAAAAAAGGTGACAAACACAAGAAGGGAGGTGGTCAACACAGTGCAAGGAGATGGTCTGGGGAAGGATAACCAGTTTGCGACAGGTAGGGACAGAACGTGGAATCAAAAGAATGCACTAACAAATTGGTTCCATATAAAGGCTAGCATAAAGACACTTTACCTGAATGCACATAGCATTCAAAACAAAGTGAATGAGTTGATGGCACAAATCAGTACAAATGGGTATGATCTAGTGGCCATTACAGAAACGTGGTTGCGGGGTGACCAGGACTGGGAACTGGATATCCAGGGGTATCAGACATTTTGGAAGGATAGACAGGAAGGAAAAGGAGGTGGGGGTAGCTCTGTTAATTAAAGATAGCATCAGGGCAGTAGTGAGAGACGATATAGGCTCGAAGGTGCACAATGTGGAATCGTTGTGGGTGGAGATAAGGGGAGAAAGTCACTGGTGGGCGTGGTCTATAGGCCCCCAAATAATAACTTTGAGGTGGGTCGGGCTATAAACAAGCAAATAATGGATGCGTGCAAAAATGGAACAGCAATAATCATGGGGGATTTTGACCTGCATATTGATTGGTTGACTCAGGTCGGACGCGGTGGACTTGAGGAAGAGTTCTTAGAATGCTGTCAGGATAGTTTCCTCGAACAGTACGTTACAGAACCTACGAGGGAGCAAGTTATCTTTGATCTGGTCCTGTGTAATGAGACAGGTAAAATTAATGATCTTCTTGTGAGGAATCCTCTTGGAATGATTGATCACAATATGGTTGAATTTCTAATACAAATGGAGGGTGAGAAAGTAGGGTCCCAAACCAGTGTCCTCTGCTTGAACAGAGGGGAGTACAATAGGATGAGGGCAGAATTGGCTAATGTAGACTGGGAGCGCAGACTAGTTGATAGGACAGCTGAGCAACAGTGGCGGATTTTTAAGGAGATTTTTCTCAGAACTCAGCAAAAATATATTCCTGTGATAAAGAAGGAATGTAAGAAAAGGGATAACCAGCCGTGGATAACTAAGGAAATAAAGGAGAGTATTAAATTAAAAACCGATGCGTACAGAGTGGCCAAAACTAGTGGGGAATTAGAAGATTGGGAAAGCTTTAAAAAACAACAAAGAACTACTAAGAAAGCGATAAAGGAAAGATAGATTATGAAACTAAACTAGCACAAAATATAAAAACTGATAGTAAAATTTTTACAAATATATAAAAAGGAAAAGAGTAGCTAAAGTAAATGTTGGACCCTTAGAAGACAAGAAGGGGAATTTAATAATGTGAAACGAGGAAATGGCCGAGGCCTTAAACAAGTTTTTTGTGTCGGTCTTCACGGTAGAGGACACAAATAGCTGACTGAAAATTGACGGTCGTGGGAGTGAGGTCCTTAAAACGATTACTATTACTAAAGAGGTAGTGCTTGGTAGGCTAATGGGACTAAAGGTAGACAAGTCCCCGGGCCCGGAGGGAATGCATCCCAGGGTACTGAAAGAAATGGCAGAAGTAATAGCAGATGTGTTGGTTGTAATTTATCAAAATTCGCTGGACTCTGAGGAAGTGCCGGCTGATTGGAAAACAGCTAATGTGACGCCACTGTTTAAAAAAGGAGGTAGACAAAAGGCAGGTAACTACAGGCCGGTTAGCTTAACGTCCGTAGTTGGGAAATTGCTGGAATCCATCATTAAAGAAGAAATAGCAGGACACCTGGAATAAAATGGTTCGATCAAGCAGACGCAGCATGGATTCATGAAGGGAAAGTCATGTTTGACGAATTTACTGGATTTTTATGAAGATGTAACAAGTGCAGTTGACAGAGGGGAACCGGTGGATGTGGTGTTTTTGGATTTCCAGAAGGCGTTCGATAAGGTGCCTCACAAAAGGTTGCTGCGGAAGATTACGGTACACGGAGTTGGGGGTAAAGTGTTAGTGTGGATTGAGGATTGGCTATCTAACAGGAAGCAGAGAGTTGGAATAAATGGGTGCTTTTCTGGTTGGTAGTTGGTGACTGGTGGCGTGCCGCAGGGATCGGTGCTGGGGCCTCAACTGTTTACCATATACATAGACGATCTGGAGGAGGGGACCGAGTGTAGAGTAACAGAGTTTGCGGATGACACAAAGATGAGTGGGAAAGCGAATTGCATGGAGGATGCGGAAAGTGTGCAGAGAGATTTGGATAGGCTAAGTGAGTGGGCGAGGATCTGGCAGATGGAGTATAACGTTGACAAGTGTGAGGTTATCCACTTTGGCAGGAACAATAGTAAAATGGACTATTATTTAAATGGTGAAAAATTACAACATGCTACTGTGCAGAGGGACCTGGGGGTCCTTGTGTATGAATCGCAAAAACTCAGTTTGCAGGTGCAGCAGGTGATCAAGAAGGCAAATGGAATGTTGGCCTTTATCGCGAAGGGGATGGAGTATAAAAGCAGAGAGCTCTTGCTGCAATTGTACAAGGTACTGGTGAGGCCTCAACTAGAGTACTGTGTGCAATTTTGGTCCCCTTATTTGCGGAAGGATATATTGGCCTTGGAGGGAGTACAGAGAAGGTTCAGGTTGATACCGGAGATGAGGGGGTTATTTTATGAGGATTATTGGATTATTATCGAAATGGAAAAAAATTACAACATGCTACTGTGCAAAGGGACCTGGGGGTCCTTGTGCATGAGGCGCAAAAACCCAGTCTGCAGGTGCAACAGGTGATCAAGAAGGCAAATGGGATGTTGGCCTATATCGCAAGGGGGATAGAATATAAAAGCAGAGATGTCTTGCTGCATCTGTACAGGGCATTGGTGAGGCCGCAGTTGGAATACTGTGTGCAGTATTGGTCCCCTTATTTGTGAAAGGATATATTGGCCTTGGAGGGAGTGCAGAGAAGGTTCACCAGGTTGATACCAGAGATGAGGGGTGTTGATTATGAGGAGAGACTGAGCAGATTGGGTTTGTACTCGTTGGAATTTAGAAGGCTGAGGGGGGATCTTATAGAGACCTATAAGATAATGAAGGGGCTGGATAGGGTAGAGGTGGAGAGATTCTTTCCACTTAGAAAGGAAGCTAGAACTAGAGGGCACAGCCTCAAAATAAAGGGGGGTCAGTTTAGGACAGAGTTGAGGAGGAACTTCTTCTCTCAGAGGGTAGTGAATCTCTGGAATTCTCTGCCCATTGAAGCAGTGGAGGCTACCTCGTTAAATATGTTTAAGTCACAGGTAGATAGATTTCTGATCAATAAGGGAATTAAGGGTTATGGGGAGCGGGTGGGTAAGTGGAACTAAACCACTATCAGATCAGCCATGATCTTACTGAATGGCGGGGCAGGCTCGAGGGGCTAGATGGCCTACTCCTGCTCCTATTTCTTATGTTCTTATGGACTGGATGAACCCTTAATCCATCTCTTTGCTTGCTCCAAAAACCAATTCAAATTCAAATTGAATCCAATTCATGCTCCCCACAAGACAGTCATACAAGCTCTAAGCTGACAAGAAAAGGCATTGCACCTGATCTTGGCCTTGATCTGACCCTTCACTTAGCCAAAGGTCCGAGAAGCGCACCCCTGCCAGGTGATCACCTCTGAAGAGACCAATCTGTGAGAGGTAGGTTTTGCCACAAGTGCTGCATATGGAGTTGTTAACTGGTGCCATTGTGATTTGTTGTTTTTGGTTTTAGTGCCTTCTGCCAAGCTGCTGTGGCCGCTGGTTGTCATGGTGACACATGCCATCCAACAGGTGATGTCATCATTTTCCTATCTCTCCATCATCAGCTGTAATCTTCCAGGTGCCAGAACCAACATTTCAGACCTTCATAATCTCAATCATAAAGCAGTGAAAATGATTTGTCCACATCTGCTCTGCACTTCTCCGCAAAAATAATTAAGTACGTCTGGGAGAATATACTCCTGCTGTTGATCTATTTGATGTTTTCAAGAGTGGGCCAGACTGTGGAAAAAAAATACTAATCCTGTAAATCTGGCAGGAATTGCAAATAGGAACCATTGAATTACTTGAGTTAGCATTAGGGAGGCAACACCAGCTGCAGAATTTGGCATTCCTGTGTGGGGAATATTGAATATATTGGACTGTAAATTCTAGTGTAAAAAAAATCACATTATGGGACTGTTCGTCTCACCCCACCCCTCCCGCTCACCCTCCATGCTGCTTCAGCCCGAAGAAGTGATGGGGACACAGGAGGAGGAGGTGGTTGGAAGATGGTAACACCAATCAGCTACTGTACGTTCAATGCAATACAAGACACAGTGAGGTCCAGGGAAACACTGTAACCAGCTAATTGGGAACCATTCTACCAGAAAGTCATTTAGAAATGCTTCTTACTGATACTTTGTACTTGGCACTATGACAAATGGACTGAGGAAATCTTGGACCAGTCTAACTGATTGTACTCCATTTCTCATTTTCCTCATGTGCTTCGGCTATGTGGATGCCCTTATTATACTTTTACAGACATGAACATTCGTTCCAAATGTATTACTAACCCCGTCCGTAAGATTAAAGGAGGCCAACGGGCTGGTGGAATTTCTGCTCTGCCTCCAGCTACAAAACTAAATTCCTCTGCTACAGCCTAGCCCCTGAATTAATAAGATTGCACAACTTGAGCATGTTAAGCCTCTTTCTTACTTTCTAATCTTCTGCAGTGTTGTTAGAGCCAGGAAGCACGTGATTCATATGTTCTTTACAATAATTCTGATAGCACTGCTTTGTATTAGTCAATTAATGGAATGATTTGCATAGACAGCCATTTTGAGGCTTAAGTTGTGTTAATGGTGGCATTTTGTTGTTATTTGGGAATATTTCTCTCTGAAGCAACGTCCTAGCTTAGTGACTGATATCATCAATGTGCACATGGTGTGGTTCACTCTCAGCTGCCCTCTGAAATGGCCTAGCAAGCCACTCAGTTCAAGGGCAATTAGGAGTGGTTAATAAATGCTGGCCCTGCCAGCATCACCCACATCCCATGAACAAAAAAATACAAAAAAATAATGTCACTGCAATATATGTGATGGGCCTCTACTAACGACTGAGGGATGATGGTGAGGCTGTTATTCATTAAGATGCAACAAGGGATTTGTTTTATTTAATTTCATCCGATTAGTGGTTATATAATTTTGCCGTGGAAGGCATATTGACAGTTTGTTTTATTGGATTTTCTTCTGTAGGTTGCTTTATAATTTCATTATGCTGAACAATACAATATTCTTTATCAACACTCTGAGATGGGTGCAATTTGCGGAATAAACACCTCAAAAAAATTAAGCACTTGCAGTTACAAGGAATGAGTTGCCATGGTCACAACCGATATTTGTTGGTGCTGAAAACAAGTTTGCAGCCATCTTATTTTCTTATTTTCAGCTGAAGCTGGCTATGAGAAAGAAGTTCTGGTTCACCTCTTATCTCGCGTCCTTGAAATAGGTTCCATTCCCCATGTATATATGAAATTAAGAACTGCTTTCTCAGAGGTCTAATTGGCATGCTTGGCTAAAAGTTTAAAGTTTATTTATTAGTGTCACAAGTAGGCTCACATTAACAGTGCAATGAAGTTACTGTGAAAATCCCCTAGTCGCCACACTCTGGCACCTGTTCGGGTACACTGAGGGAGAATTTAACATGGCCAATGGACCCAACCAGCACGTCTTTTGGACTGTGGGACTGTGGGAGGAAATCAGAGCACCTGGAGGAGACTTGCGCAGATACGGGGAGAACGTGCAGACTCTGCCCAGACAGTGACCCAAGCCAGGAATCGAACCTGGGTCCTCGGTGCTGTGAGGCAGCAGTGCTAACCACTGTGCCACCGTGCCGCCCTGAATACTCCAGAACTCTTTATCTGACTTCTATCAGGTCAGAAATATTGACCTAGAAATTTGGTCATGCTGCAGCAGTTGACATCTCCCAAATTGCTATTCAGCATTGTATCAGGGAAGTCACTGAGGCTTTTAACCCAGGAGGAACACACACATCACCTTCCCTTTGAACAGAATGAAGCAAGATGAGAGAGCACTAAGCTTTACCTAGAATTTGGACATCCCTATGGTCCAATGCATTAATTACACCTATATTACTTTGCCTTACCTGCTTCTCATCGCTATCCTGATAGCTTTCTCCATCAGAAATACATAGGAATACATATGATATATGGCACTGAAACAGGCCATTTGGCCCAACTAGTCCATGCCAGTATTTATGATCTACTTGAGCCTCCTCCAATGCTTCCTTATTGAAATCCTTAAATAAATCTACCAAGATAACTCTCCACTGCTTTCACCCTGATATACTTGTCACTTTCCCTTCAATGCATCTCGTAATTGCTTCAACCATTATCCAGTAAGTTCCATCTTCTCACTACTCTTTGGATTAAGACATTCCTTCTGAATTTTCCATCGGATTTCTTGTGCTCTCCTTTATATTGATGGCCTCCAATTCTACAATTTCCCAGAAGGAAAGCATTGACCTGGATTTTCACTACCAAGGCCGGTACTTTGAGTTGGAAAATTCCCGAATCACTGGACACACCTCGGAAGAAAGATTCCTGGTTGTTACAATCTTTGTCCGGGGGTGTGCAGGTGCGGGATAAAATTGAGCTCACCAACCCTGGAAGCAAAGTACAGGTGGCTACCAAGGTAGGCACATGCCAAGATAGGCTGGTTGGAAGGCTGAATCAGTTCTCAGGGATTTTGTCCCTGTCATGTTATGAGCAATTTAGTTCTCTAGCCATTATCCTTAACATCCCTCACCCCCAAAGCATATCCCATTGCCCCTTATTCCCTCCATGCCAACTCACTCCAACTCATGCCACTGGCTATTCACCCACACATCCATGGCCCTTCATATTCATCATGCCAACTCATGCCCCACCCATCTCTAATGGTCCCTCATACACCCATGCCAATTCATGCCAGTTCACTGAGTATCCACTTTGGCAAAGCCTCAGGAGCTATACGGAGATGAAACAAAGTTCAGAAAATCTAATACAGATTTCACTACATTGACTATAGCTAGAAAAACCCCCAATCTTAAAATCCCATTCAAAGCTCTTATTAAACCTCAAGTGCATAATTTCTTAGAAAACAAACACATTTCTATTCATACCCAACTGCAAAGATTTTTTAAATTCATTCATGGGATGTGGGTGTCACTGGCTAGGTCAGCATTTATTTCCCATCCCTAATTGACCTCGGGAAAATGGTGGTGAACTGCAGTCCCTGTGGTATAGGTATAACCAAAGTGCTATTCGGGAGGCTGTTCCAGGATTTTGGCCCAGCAACAATGAAGGAATGGTGATATAGTTCCAAGTCAGAATGGTGAGTGGTTTGGAAGAAAACTCCCGGGTGATGGTGTTCCCATGTGTCTGCTGTCCTTGCCCTTCTACATGGTGGCGGTTTAAATGGTGCTGTGTAAGGATCCTTGTTGAGTTCCTGCAGTGCATCTTATAGATGGAACACACTGTTGTCACTGTACATCAGCGATGGAGGGAGTGAATGTTTGTGGGTGGGGTGCTAATCAAGCAGACTTTCTCCTGGATGATGTCAAGTTTGTTGAGAGCTGCAGCCATCCAGGCAAGTGATGAATATTCTAACACATTCTTGACTTGTGTGTCATGGATGCCTGACAGGCTTTGAGGATGTGGAGATGCCAGCGTTGGACTGGGGTAAACACAGTAAGAAGTTTAACAACACCAGGTTAAAGTCCAACAGGTTTATTTGGTAGCAAAAGTCACACAAGCTTTCGGAACTCCAAGCCCCTTCTTCAGGTGAGTGGGAATTCTGTTCACAAACAGGGCATATAAAGACACAGACTCAATTTACATGAATAATGGTTGGAATGCGAATACTTACAACTAATCAAGTCTTTAAGAACCAAAACAGTGTGAGTGGAGAGAGCATCAAGACACATGTCACACTATCTGTAACCCCCACAGTTGCCTGGACCTGCCGAGTTTCACTGGCTGTCTTGTCTGGAGACAATACACATCTTTTTGGCCTGTCTTGATGCTCTCTCCACTCACACTGTTTTGTTTCTTAAAGGCTTGATTAGTTGTAAGTATTCGCATTCCAACCATTATTCATGTAAATTGAGTCTGTGTCTTTATATGCCCTGTTTGTGAACAGAATTCCCACTCACCTGAAGAAGGGGCTTGGAGCTCCGAAAGCTTGTGTGGCTTTTGCTACCAAATAAACCTGTTGGACTTTAACCTGGTGTTGTTAAACTTCTTACAGGCTTTGAGGAGTCAGGAGGTGAGTTACTTGTTGCAGGATTCCAAGCTTCTGACCGGCTCTTCATAGAATCATAGAAATCTAGAATCATAGAAACCCTACAGTGCAGAAGGAGGCCATTCGGCCCATCGAGTCTGCACCGACCACAATCCCACCCAGGCCCTACCCGCTAATCCCTTTTTTTTTACCCGCTAATTTACCCGCTAATCCCTCTAACCTACGCATCCCAGGACTCTAAGGGGCAATTTTTTTTTTTAACCTGGCCAATCAACCTAACCCGCACATCTTTGGACTGTGGGAGGAAACCGGAGCACCCGGAGGAAACCCACGCAGACACGAGGAGAATGTGCAAACTCCACACAGACAGTGACCCGAGCCGGGAATCGAACCCAGGACCCTGGAGCTGTGAAGCAGCAGTGCTAACCACTGTGCTATAGTATTTATATAGCTTGTTCAGTCCAATTTCTAGTCAATAGTAACCCTCAGGAAGTTGATAGTGGGGGATTCAGCGATAGTAGCGCCATTGAATGTTTTGGGGCAATGGTTAGATTCCCTCTTGTAGGAGACGATCATTGTCTAGCACTTGTGTTCCAAACTCTTCATTGTTTCCTACCTCTTCAGAAAGTGGAGCCAAAAAGGTAATCTTATAGAGGTGTGCAAAATTAGTAAGGGTGTAAAAAAAAACTTGTCTATTCTTTAAATTGGGAGTAGAGCAGTCAGTTTTAGACCTATAATTTTCACACCAATATTTACAAAGCAAAAAAACACAGCCAGAGTAGTGAAGACAAAAAATCTGTAATTATTAAATAATGTAGCGGATGCTGCAGGAAGGGAAAGTTAGGACCTCACTGGATGGATCAATCACGATGGTCCCATCGGCTCTCCTCATTTATAATAATAATGTTCTCTGCAAATACATAAACAGACAAGCCGCAGCTGCTAAAACTTTCCATCGGTGCATTTTTATAAAAACACAAAAATATTTAATTGAAATGACTCAAAAATCATGTCGTTTTACTTACTTAATCACAAACTGAACCAATGAGGGAAATTTACGTATAGCTTACAATGAAATGTGCATTGATTGTAGATACAGATCGCAGGGAACCTTGATACAACAGTAAAATTTAATTATTATAAGTAAAACATGAATGGACATGATCTGTAGTGAAACACTACTGAACAAAGAGTTTAAAGGATCTGAATTTGAAGTTAGTTACAGTTCGCCCACATTTAAATCAGCTAATTGCTTATATCGGGTTAATAGTGCTAACTAATTCTCAATACAATTATTGTTGATTACAATGTCTCAACTTACAGTGAGTTAAGTAAGCGGTTATTTTGTACAGAAAAGGGTGTTCAATGAGCAGTTTGCATCATATTAAGATGCAATTATTGTACATACTTCATCCCATCTGTGTGTGTTGGTTTACCATTTATCTTCTGTTGCCAGCTTATCATAGAAATCATAGAAACCCTACAGTACAGAAGGAGGCCATTCGGCCCATCGAGTCTGCACCAACCACAATCCCACCCAGGCCCTACCCCCACATATTTACCCACTAATCCATGCATCTCAGGACTCTAAGGGGCAATTTTTAACCTGGCCAATCAACCTAACCCGCACATCTTTGGACTGTGGGAGGAAACCGGAGCACCCGGAGGAAACCCACGCAGACACGAGGAGAATGTGCAAACTCCACACAGACAGTGACCCGAGCCGGGAATCGAACCCGGGACCTTGGAGCTGTGAAGCAGCAGTGCTAACCACTGCGCTACCGTGCCGTAGACATCTCTACATCATTGCAAATGATGTAGAGAAGGGAGTGGGAGTGTGTAATGATGGTAGCAAGTGCCCAGAAAGTAGTGCCACAGGGCTGGTAGTAATGTTGAAATAATTTAATGGACTCATTCAGGTGGTCAGGGTGCGACATACAAACATGTGAACAATTAGGAGAAGTTGTAGGCCACTTGGCTCCTTGAGTCTGCTCCACCATTCAATACGTTCATGGTTATCTGATTGTGGCCTCAACTCTACTTTCCACCTATCCTAATAACCTTTAACTCCCTTGTTAGTCAATAATTTATCTGCCTTTGCCTTAAATATTCAATGACACTGCCTCCATCACTTTCTGGGGAAGCAAGTTCCAAAGATTCGTGAGAGAAAAAAAATATTATTCTCAACTGCATCCTAAATAGGAAACCCTTTATTGAAACTGTGCCCGCTAGTACTAGTCTCTCTCCCAAGGGAAAGCATTCTTTCAGCATCCATCCTACTAGATCAGGATCAGGATCTTGTATGTTTCAATAAAATCATCTCTCAATCTTCTGAACTCCTATGCAGGCTCAACCTGTCCAACATTATAAGAATGTCTTTCTTATACCTGATAAGAAGACCTGCCCCCATCCCAGGTATCAGCTGAATGAACCTTCTCTGATGTAACTTAAGTTCCAAACCTAATATGATGGTGAATTATTTTGTTACCTAATTGATTAACCCATACAATTTTCCCTGAAAGCTGATTTTGTCACTCCATTAGTCCTTTGAAGAGTTCCCATGCTTTTCAGTAGAACTGGTGGAAGACTCATTTGTAGACTCTTGTTATGCTCATTACTCAACTTTAGCTTGATCCTGTTTCTGATGCACCTAAGATGATATTGAAAATGTATGAGAATTAGAATTATTTAAAAACATAAATAATACAATGGATTAGAATAATAATAATCAACAATCCATTATAGAAATTCAAAGTCATCATAGTGATTGGCAGCATTTGATAGATATGACAAAACCAGTGACAGAAATATGACAAATACCTGGTAGGTTATACAATTATGAAACATCGCAATCATTACACACTATCTTAAAGGCTCTATAATTAACTTCTTGTCAGAAACAATCCGAAATTCCTGCCTTACATTGTGGAACTTGGCAGATGTCTGGTAAAATCTTGATAATACATTAATGAAAAAAGCATGTAAACATTTCCAGGAGTTAGAAATTCAGTGTAGCCCATTCACATGGATTAGGTTGTGAAAGATTAAAGAAAGGGGCTGTAAACTCCTGAGCTCTAGAGCAATGTACGTGGTGGGGATAGCCCAAAGATGCACATGGCAATTGCCTGGAAAATGCAAACGTTGAATAAATGTTTAAGTTTATTTATTAGTGTCACAAGTAGGCTTGCATTAACACTGCAATGAAGTTACTGTGAAAATCCCCTTGTCACCACAGTCTGGCGCCTGTTCGGGTACACTGAGGGAGAATTTAGCATGGCCAATACACCTAACCAGCACATCTTTCAGACTGTGGGAGGAAACCGGAGCATCCAGAGGAACTCCACACAGACACGGGGAGAACGTGCAAACTCCACACAGACAATGACCCAAGCTGGGAATGAGCCCAGGTCCCTGACACTGTGAGGCAGCACTGTGCCATCATTTGGGATCCAACCAAAAATGCAAAATTGCAAACTTCAGACGGTTCCGACTATCTCACATTAATAGTTGTCCCAAAAAAAAGAATTAAGACTATTTCGAGCTTCTGGGAAACGACTGTACAAGTCCACACTGACCCTCCCACGGGACTCCTCACACACTCCTGAATCACCAGGAGACTCTCCTCACCCCACTCCACTGCACCCCACCCCAACTACGCACCCGCCTTCCATAGGCCTCCATAGCCCCCAGCTGCCCGACCCACCTCCCAAATTATAACCACCTACCTGACATACCTATCTGCTCTCTGCCTTGGAAGTGGCTGGACGTTTAAACTTACAAGATTTACAGCAGCCAGCACTATAAAAAAGGAAAGCAGCCTCCTCGTGTCCGACTCTGAAGCCATTGATATAAGGACTTGGGAGCATGCTGCACTGCACTCACTGCCCAAGTTGGAAGGTCAGGTGAGAAAGAATCGGAAGAATTCCAAGGTAATAAATTGGGAACAAAGTGGTGGGAGCAGCGGAGGTGGGGGGGGGGGGGGGGGGTGGGTTTTGATGTTGGTGGCGAGTGTTGGGGGGGCATGGTTGCTGGTGGTGGTGGAGGTTCTGTGGTGATGGTGGGGGGTGGAGTTCTGTGTGGGAAGTTCCAAGTGGGAGTCCGTGGGGAGGGGGAGTCATGGATTGGGGGAGTTCTGTGGTGGGAGGGGTGGGGGGGGTGCGAGTTCTGTGGTGGGGTTGGGGGGGGAGTTCTGTAGGGGGGGGGGTGTGGGGGTTGGGAGGAGTTCCGTGGGAGGTGGGGAATTCCATGGAGGATGTTTCAATTTGAGTGCACCAATCATTTAAAAATTGAAGTTTCTGGTGCTGCCCTGCCAGCATGTTGTGTTTCAAAATACAATGGGAAAAGCCAGCAGTCTAACCAATGGGTTATCCTCTGCTATTTTCTGCCTGAGGTGACACTTTGCCAATACATGGTAAAATGTTGTCCTTGGCATCCATTTTTCTAGCTTTCTTGCATTCTGTAATTTCTCAGCTTTTTTTAAAACTCATTCACTGATGGTTCCTAAAAGCTATTCAGTTTCTTGACCCACCACCAACTTTGCAGCCTTGTGCAATGTTTCTTTGTGTTTCTTTCAAGTTGATGCTGTCCTTAATATCCTTATTTAGCCACAGGTGATGCATTCTCCTTCTAGAGTCCTTCTTTCTCACTGGGATAAATCTTTGCTCAGAGTTATTAAATATCTCCTTAAACACCTGCCTGTGCATCTCTAATGTCCTGTCATTTGACCTAATGTCATGGAACACTTTATCCAACTCTGCCTTAATTCCCTAATAATAGCTTGGCATAGGAGCAAGAGGAGGACTTTCTGAATTTACCTTTCAAAAGGTTTCCTCATCCAGACTGTGGTTCATGATACTTCTGAGATGCTGTGAGCTACGAATCTTTGAAAAGCTGAGCTGACTCCAAGACAAGTGCAGAGATATGACATGTCTATACCCGCAATGGAGTTGACCAGGTTAGGAGTGCAGGGCCTGAACCAATCTGCACCCTTGAAAGGCACTCCTGAAAATTGGAAGCCCAGGGAATGGGGTTGAGAAACCTGGAATTGGGAGCCACTTGCCATTTGTAATGGGCTCCCAAGTCAGACTTGGCAAAAATTTAGGAAAAATTGTCCAGGAAGCCTCCCCACTCCCTGAAGCAATGCACTGTCTGTAACTTGGTCTCCAGCTCATTAACTTTGTACCAAATTTCTTCAAGCTGCACACACTTCCTGCAGATGTGTTTGCCGTGGATCACATTGGCGTCCACGAGCTCCCCCACGTGCTCTGCTATCCTTAATGTGTTTTACTTGTGTGATGGACCTCAGTTGTGCCTTTGTCCTATATGGACCACCGTTGTGTGTGCTTGTCATACCTGGATACATCCCCTTCCAGTTTGGTTCCTCCCCTCGGCACCTAATATAAAGGTGGCTGTCTCCTCCCCCCTTGTTCAGTCCAGGTTGGTTACTTGTTGGGATCTGCTCCTGATTCTGTTGTGAATAAAAGCCTACACTTGTATTGGCACACCGGTAGTCTTTCGCCTTATTGATAGCGCATCAATTTTATTCACAACAGTTTACCAGCATGGAGCAGTTTCTAAAACCCGACAAGTTAGCATTAGACCCTCAAGAGGTTGGAGCCTCTGATAAATTTGATCATTGGTTAGACTGCTTCGAAGCATTCGTCGACACCGCTACGGCCATCGACACCGACGCCGCTAAACTCCACGTGCTCCGTGCCCGGGTAAGCGAAGCTGTCTATGGAATCTTCCGGGACGCTGCTACATACGCGGATGCTATCGAACTCCTAGAAGGGCAGTTCCGAAAGAGCCCTAACGTGGTTTACGCCAGACATCTCCTAACTACCCGCAAGCAGCAGCCAGGAGAATCATGCGCCCAATTTCTGCGCGCCCTGCGGGTCCTAGCTCGAGCTTGTGACTGTAAGGCTGTTACAGCAGCTCAGAACACGGAGGACCTGATCCGCGATGCCTACGTTGCGGGCATTGAGTCTACATACATCCGGCAGCGCCTGCTGGAACAAGATGACCTAGATCTCCGAAGAACAGCCACGATGGCTGAAACGTTAGAAGCGGCCTCTTACAATCTCGGGTCTTACCTTGCATCCCGTTCTACCGATGGCTCCACCGCGACGGCTGTTCCGGCAGGGCCCAAATGTTACTTTTGCGGCCTACCCAAGCACCCTCGGCGTCGCTGCCCGGCGAAGGACGCGATTTGCTCCAGATGCGGTAAGCTAGGCCACTTCGCTAAAGTCTGCCGGGCAAAGCCGCTTCCGAAGCCTCGTGGCGCCACGTGTGTTCCGCGGGCGCAGCCATCTTTAATGCAGGCGGCGGCTGCGCGCGAATCGCCATCTTAATGCGGTCACCGGAAGTGCGGAAATCGCCATCTTTGATGCGGTCACCGGAAGCGCGGGAATCACCATCTTTGATGTGGTCACCGGAAGCGCGGGAATCGCCATCCTTGAGACTGGCATCAAGACGCGCTGAGCAGGAAGCTTTATCTGTGACGTCATCAGAAGCGGACAAAGATGGATTCTTCCTGGATTCGACGGTGGCATCGATTTGCCTGAACCAGTCGCAGCCTCATCAACTCTCCAAGTCAATAATGGAGATCAAGGTAAATGGTCATGCAGAAAACTGCCTGTTCGACTGCGGGAGCACAGAAAGTTTTATACACCCTCGCTCAGTGCGTCAATATGCCCTTCCCGTGCGACCCTGGAGCCAGACCATCTCCATGGCCTCGAATTCCCACTCGGTGGAGGTCCTCGGGTGCTGTTTGGTGACGCTGACGGTACAGGGCACAGTCTAGGAGCATTTTCGGCTCCTCGTGCTGCCGCGACTCTGCGCAGCTGTACTGCTGGGGTTAGATTTCCTCAGCCATCATAGGAGCATCACCCTGCAGTATGATGGCCCTTATCCCCCGCTCTCCGTCTGCAAGGCGCCGTCACTGCAGCGCCCCTCGCGCACCACCTGCAGTCTCTCGACCCTCAAGATCACCCCTCCCCCCTTATTTGATAACCTCACCCTGGATTGTATGCCTATAGCCACCAAGAGTAGGCGCTATAGTGCGGATGACCAGGCCTTCATTCGGTCCGAGGTACAACGGTTGCTCCGGGAAGGGATTATCCAGGCCGGCACCAGCCCCTGGAGGGCGCAAGTGGTCGTAGTTAAATCGGGGGAGAAACACCGCATGGTGATTGACTACAGCCAGACCATAAATAGGTATACCCAACTAGATGCGTATCCTCTTCCCCGTATCGCGGACATAGTCAACCGCATCGCGCACTATAGGGTTTTCTCGACGATCGATTTGAAATCGGCTTACCACCAGCTCCCTATCCGCTCGGAGGATCGTCCATATACTGCCTTTGAGGCGGACGGTCGCCTCTACCAGTTCCTCCGAGTCCCCTTTGGGTCACCAATGGGGTCTCAGTCTTCCAGCGGGCCATGGATCAAATGGTAGACCAGCACGGGCTACGGGCCACTTTCCCGTATCTGGATAACGTCACCATCTGCGGCCATGACCTGCAGGATCATGATGCCAACCTACAAAAATTCCTTCGTACGGCCACTCTCCTGAACCTCACATATAATGAGGCGAAGTGTGTTTTCCGGACACGCCGCCTCGCCATCCTTGGGTACGTGATAGAAAATGGTGTCCTTGGCCCCGACCCAGCCCGTATGCGTCCCCTTATGCAGCTTCCCCTCCCTACTACCCTCAAAGCACTGAGGAGATGCCTCGGCTTCTTCTCCTATTATGCCCAGTGGGTTCCCCGTTATGCGGATAAAGCCCGTCCGCTCCTAAAATCGACCTCTTTTCCCCTGGCGGAGGAGGCCCGTCGGCCCTTCGACGACATCAAAGCGGACATCGCGAAGGCCGCGATGCACGCTGTGGACAAATCTATCCCATTCCAAGTGGAAAGTGATGCGTCTGACTTTGCCCTCGCCGCCACCCTTAACCAGAGGGGCCGTCAGGTGGCCTTCTTTTCCCGGACCTTACAAGGCCCTGAGATTTGACACTCCTCGGTCGAGAAGGAGGCCCAGGCCATCGTGGAAGCCATCCGGCACTGGCGCCATTATCTCGCGGGCCAACGATTCACCTTAATTACGGACCAGCGGTCAGTTGCCTTCCTGTTTAACACCAGGCAAAAGGGCAAGATTAAGAATGACAAGATCTTGCGGTGGAGGATTGAGCTCTCCACCTACAGATATGACATCATGTACCGGCCCGGGAAGCTCAATGAGCCCCCAGATGCCCTGTCCCGTGGATCATGTGCCAGTGCCCAACTAGACCAGCTACAGTCCCTCCATAACGACCTCTGTCATCCGGGTGTCACCAGATTTTTCCATTTTGTCAAGTCCCGTAACCTGCCCTTCTCCCTTGAGGAAGTCCGGACGATTACCAGGCAATGCAGGGTCTGCGCTGAGTGCAAACCGCAGTTCTACCGGCCAGGTAGGGCGCACCTTGTGAAGGCCACTCGCGCGTTTGAGCGCCTTAGCATTGATTTTAAAGGCCCCCTCCCCTCCTCTAATCGCAATGTTTATTTCCTGAATATCATTGATGAATACTCACGTTTCCCTTTTGCCTTCCCCTGCTCGGACATGACCACGGCTACAGTGATTCGGACCCTGAACAAGCTCTTCACCCTGTTCGGCTTCCCAGCCTATGTTCATAGCGATCGTGGGTCCTCTTTCATGAGTGACGAGCTGAGGCAGTACCTGCTCGCCAAAGGCGTTGCCTCCAGCCGCACCACGAGCTATAGGGGCAATGGTCAAGTCGAGCGGGAGAACGCAACCGTCTGGAAGGCCGTTCTATTAGCATTATGGTCTAGGGGCCTTCCAGTCAGCCGTTGGCAAGACGTCCTTCCGGACGCATTACATTCCATTAGGTCACTCTTGTGCACAGCGACCAATACGACCCCTTACAAGCGGATGTTTTCGTTTTCCAGGAAGTCCTCCTTGGGTACTTCGCTCCCGGATTGGCTGACGTCCCCGGGGCCCGTCCTGCTTCGGAAGCATGTCCGGACCCATAAGGCAGATCCCTTGGTCGAGGAGGTCCAATTGCTCCACGCTAATCCTCAATATGCTTACGTAGCATACCCTGATGGGCAGGAGGACACGGTTTCTGTCCGTGACTTGGCACCCGCGGGTGCCCCTGAGGTCACCACGTCCTTCCGCCCCACGGTCCCTGGTGTTGTCCACTCGGAGACTGCTACGCCTCTTCCTCCCTCAGTCCCTGTCCCCAATGTAGTGCGCCCAGAGCCTGTTGCGGCCCCCCACCCCCCAGCTTCGGTTCCCACTGTTCCCCATACGCCACCAGGGCCACTGCTCACTCCTCTCGCCCCTGTGTACAGCTCGCTTGAGTCGCCGGAGCCGTCGCCACGCAGTACCCGACGACTGGACGGGACGACAGATCGGTCTGCTTCACACCACCTCGCGCCTTCTCTCGACGCTCACTGTACGGAGCCTGGGCCGACATCGCTCCCTGCTTGGACGACTCTGCGACCTGCACTACGACGATCGCGACGGCGGATCAAGCCACCGGTTCGTCTGGACTTGTAATATTGTTTCCGCTTCACCCCCGTGTTGTTTTTTTAAAGGAAGGGGTGAATGTGGTGGACCTCAGTTGTGCCTTTGTCCTATATGGACCACCGTTGTGTGTGCTTGTCATACCTGGACACATCCCCTTCCAGTTTGGTTCCTCCCCTCGGCACCTAGTATAAAGGTGGCTGTCTCCTCCCCCTTGTTCAGTCCAGGTCGGTTATTTGTTGGGATCTGCTCCTGATTCTGTTGTGAATAAAAGCCTACACTTGTATTGGCATATCGGTAGTCTTTCGCCTTATTGATAGCGCATCAACTTGACTAATTCATTAACTATTTTCTTAATTTTTAAATTAATTAATGCCTCTCCTCAGTACCACTTACCAGACTAATTTAAACTTTAGTAATACAATAAGATAAACCTTACCACTTAAATAAAACAGTAGACACAGCAGTTTTGTTCTTCCCTCCACTTGTGTTTCTTAATTAATTATAAGATGACTACTTAGTTAATTAAGGTAGCTACTAATTAATTGATTATTTACTTAATTGAATTTTAATTAATATCTTTAGTCTTGCTTGTTCTTACACTCTTGCTATTTCATTTATGTTTTACTTAATCAGATTGAAATTCTCTAGTTTAGATAAAATAAATTCACCAGCTAATCACTTATTTGCGTCCCTGTGATGCCACATCTTGATTATTTTTTCCAAACCTGGGCTCTGATTGGCCCCTGGTTACAGGTCACACTGCGGTCATGCTATGTTCCTGTTCCTTCAACCGCTTTGCAGTCACGCTATGTTCTTATTCCTTCCCACTGCTCTCGCAGTGAACTCTTGTTCACTCCTGCACTGCATTATTCCCCATTGTGTTCTCACTCCTTTCTGCTTTTCTCACTTTCTTCTACACTGTGTTCTTGTTCTTTATCACTGCTCTCTCAGTGAACTCTCACCCTCACTTTGTGCTGAGTTTTTCTCTGTTGTGTTCCTGCTCTTTCTTGCTGCTCTCCCAGTGAACTCTTGCGCTCTCCTGTGCTGCTTTGTGCCCCACTGTATTCCTGCTTGTTCCTGTCACTCTTGCTCTTGCAGGTGACGGCTGCACACATTACCAGGGAGGCTGAGAAAACTGGAGGAGGTGGCTGCATGACTCCCTTCTCTGATCCCCTCAAGGATATGGCGTTCTAGATTATAGAGTCGTAGATGCATTTACTCAAAAGAGGCCTTTTGGCCTATGGTGTCTGCCACCTAACTATTCAAATCCCATTTTCCAGCACTTGGTCCATAGCCTTGTAAGCCTTGGCATCGCAAGTGCACATCTAAATATTTCTGAAATGTGATGAGGATCTCTGCCTCCACCATCCTTTCAGGCAGTGAGATCCAGACTTCCACCACCCTCTGGGTGAAAAAGCTTTTCTTCACATTCCTCCTAAACCTCCTGCCCCTTACCTTAAACCTATGCCCCCTGGTCATTGATCCCTCCACTAAGGGAAAATGCTTCTTCCTGTCTATCTATACCCCTCATAATTTTATACATCTCAAATATGTCCCCACTCAGTCTCCTCTGCTCCAAGGAAAACAACACCAGTCTATCCAAGATAAAAGCAAATTCCTGCGGATGCTGGAATCTGAAACAAAAACAGAAAATGCTGGAAAGTCTCAGCAGGTTTGACAGCATCTGTGGAAAGAGAACAGATTGCAGAATGTGTCAAAGTTATGTGTTAGAAGTTAAGCTAGATCTTGGAAGAACATTTGAACTAATGCAGATACCTTATGTGAGGGCCTGTATCCACTGATGTAGGGAAAAGTTGCACACACATGCCTGATTTATGAGGGAGTAAAATAAAGTGAAGAAGTAAGTTAACAAAATGATTCAAGCAAAACTTCAAAGAGATTTATATGGAATAGATAGCTCGATGCAAGGATGAGGTATTTTCCATGAAACTTTTAAATCAAGCTAGTGATAAAAGGTAAAAGTATTATGTGTATTCTGTCATACTGAATCAATGTGAAAGTTGTGTTCAAGTGTATAAAATGTTAGAGTTGTTTGATTTGTGGTGCTCAGATATATACTATAAGTAATTTGAAGGATAATTTATGTAAGAGTATTTAAACTAAGAAGAGCCAATTGTCACAGCCATTATGCGCAATGAAGTATTATGACTGCAATGTTTGAGTTTCATTAGAAAAGGATTGTTACTGTCCGATTCCGGTAGTTGGGTGAGGCAACAGCATACAATGAGTGAATGAGCACAGCTAGTCCCAATATAACATCTGGGTGGCATGGTGGCACAGTGGTTAGCACTGCTGCCTCCAGGGACCCGGGTTCAGTTCGTGGCTTGGGTCACTGTCAGAGTGGAGTTTGCACATTCTCCCCATGTCTGCGTGGGTTTCCTCCCGGTGCTCCGGTTTCCTCCCACAGTCCAAAGGTGTGCGGGTCAGATGAATTGGTCACGGTAAATTGCACCATAGTGTCCCAGGATGTGTAGGTTAGAGGGGGGGTACGGGGATAGGGCCTGGGTGGGATTGTTGTCGGTGCAGACTCGATGGGCCAAATGGCCTCCTTCTGCACTGTAGGGTTTCTATGATTCTATGAACATCTGGGGTTTGGCCTAATTTAATCTGTAGTCCAAATTCCTGACGTGGAGGGCAAAATACATGAGGCATATAAACAATGAAGGGGACAGAATTTGCTTTGCCGCAGTTTCTGTGTAAAGGGCTGTGGCAGCCATTTAAAGGGAAAGTTGCTGCTCAAAAATAAGCAGTTAAAACTGATTAATACAAAATCTTTAACTGGCATAATCTTCTGGATAGCAAAAACATTATAGAGTTAGGATAAGGAGCCTCAGGCTAAGCAATGAACTGATGCAGGCATTAGCTGATGAATGGCAAAGTGGACATAGTTTTATGGAGAATACTGCCACCTGCTTGACAAAGGTGATAACCAAGGTCAATAGTGCATAAATAAACTATAGGGAAGTTTATTATTGTTACAAGTAGGCTTACATTAACATTGCAATAAAGTTACTGTGAAAATCCCCTACACTCCAGCACCTGTTCAGGTATGCTGAGGGAGAATTTAGTATAGCCAATGCATCTAACAAGCACATCTTTTGGACTGTGGGAGGTAAGCCATGCAGAAACGGGGAGAATGTGCAGACTCTGCACAGACAGTGACCCAAGCCTGGAATCGAACCTGAGTCCCTGGCGCGGTGAGGCAGCAGTGCTAACCACTATGCACCAAAGAGATTTGAAAGGAGAGAGCATGCCTTAGACCTGATACAGTCCAACTATGTAATGCACAAAATGTTGTCTGTTAATCTGCTATAAATTCAATGCTGATTCTACAATGGCCACTGACCGTGCAGCTATTTCTTGCTTTCAAACAAAAACAAAGATTTGCATTTATTTTGGGGTTTTCATGTCCTCAGGATATCTCAAAGTGCTTTATGATCAGTGTAGTACTGATTAAGCCTAGTCACTGCAGGATAGTGGGCGGCACAGTGACACAATGGTTACCACTGCTGCCTCACAGTGCCAGGGCCCTGGGTTCGATTCCCGGCTTTGGTCATTGTTTGTGCAGAGTTTGCACATTCTCCCCGTGTCTGCGTGGTTTCCTCCAGGTGCTCCTGTTTCGTCCCACACTCCGAAAGACGTGTTGGTTAGATGCATTGGCCATGCTAAATTCTCCCTGAGTGTACCTGAACAGGTGCCAGAGTGTGGTGACTCGGGGATTTTCACAGTAACATCACTGCAGGGTTAGTATAAGCCTACTTGTGACAACAATAGAAAAATAAAACTTAAATTTAATGTTGGAAATATGACAGTCAATTTACTTAGAGCAAGCTCCCAGAAACAGCAACTTGACAACAATTAGGTACCCTGTTTTTATTGTACTTTGAAGGAGAGTCATATGGGCTCATATTGTTAACTGTTTCTCACTCCACAGATGCTGCCAGACCTGCTGAGCATATCCTGCATTTTCAGTTTTTATTTCAGATTTCCAGCATCTGTAGTATTTTGCTTTTATAACCTGATTGTTTTGATGTTATTTAAGGTATAAATATTAACCAGGGCACTGGACAGAAGTCTGCTGCTGTTCTTAGAAATAACCTCATGGAATGTTTCATGTCCACTTGCAAGAGTAGATGGGAGTCTCCTTTTAATACCTCATCCAAAAGGTAGCACTTCCAACAATGCAGCAGTCCCTCAGTGCATCACCTGAATGGAGAGAGTAGCATGCATATCCAAACTCCATGAGATTACAAATTTAAGTTCAAGCTTAAAACTTGGCACACTGACTTGTCAGAAGGCACTCAACCAGATCTGGGCCAAGAAGGCTAAACTGCGGGTTGCACCATGTCAGCATGGCAGCAGCAGTCAGGACTGGCTGGTTGACAAGCAACAAAAAAGGGCACTGGTGAAGTGGTCATCTGTGGAGACCATGGCAGTTTGATTCTCGATGAGGTCATTACCACTGATGTGGAGTGACACATGGGCAATCCCAGTAATGCGTTGGAGGAGAGATTGTTGGGTTGCTATGACACCCTTTGAGCCATTCTGAAAAATGGTATCCAGAGCCAAGAAGGAGGAAATTTGTGCAGCATTCAAATATTGTGTGACTGCATCACCATCCTATGTTCAGGTCTGCAGCCTCAGAAATGCCTATCTATTCCCCCAACTATGCGATCAATTATCACTATTGCTCCTCCAGTCTTCTTTGTACCCCACTGTACAGCTGAGCCACCCGTTATAACATGGACTTGTCTCTGCCTGTACCCTGTAAGTGAACAATCACTCTCATCATTATTCTGAACTGATTCCAGCTACTTGCTGGAGTGTGGCAGGCACTTAGGGGACTCCTGTACGACCTGTCTGTTCTTTTTTGACTGTCTGGTGCTCACAGATCCCATCTGCAGTATTTTGCTTTTATAATAATTAATTCATCTTACCAGTGTTGATAAACCTTACTTAAAAATAGAAGATAAACTTGCCAGCTACCCACTTGTTACTAATAGTTAATTTTTTAGCATTTGTTAAACTCCCATTTGTTTAACAACATAGCCTAATGAAAAGATGTTTAATAACTTCACCAGCTTCACTAGGGTAGGAGACCTCGGTATTTCATTTCAATGTTTCATACTTGGCTGTGTTGCAACCTCACACAGCTTTACACTACTGATGATATATTCTTCTAGATATTCACTGTATGACAGATATTCATTACAGAATATGCATGGAGAAATTTATATAATTGTGCTTCTTGCAATTTCAAATCCTCACTCTTCTAACCTATCTACAGAAGACATCAAGAGGAAGGAAAGGGAGAGGAGTCCATCTTTATGAACACTACCTTCAACTGGCTTTGAAGAGGCACTGCAGCAATACCGTAGAAGAAGATTGGAGTAACGAAGTCAGAGGGCTCATCCCTTTATGCCTTTACCTACATCAGGCATCCTGGTGAGGTGATTAAAATAATTCTGGTTTAGAATAGTTGTTTGTGGACATCTGGTGGGTGGACAAAACTCCTGCCTCGTCAATTTTCTAATGATGTCAGGAAAATTAAGGAAGCAACTACTTCATCACTAGAATAGGATAGTATGTCAGACCATAGCAGCATTTAGTTCCCTCATTCAGAGTTCAATACTTGTTCAAAAGTAAATGTCTTAAAAGCTTCAGTGGCTAGATTATATCAATCTCATTAATACCTCTGCTTTGATTGTGTGTTCTCCCAGGTAAGCTTTTGTAAATCATTACTGTTCAATAGTTAAATTCATCCTTCGTCTTCTCAAGGAGAGATTCTTATGGTTTTAGACAAAAACGACATTTAAATTGCTCTTGGCAACAAGTAGTTTTACAAGGTTTGGGATTCACACTGTTTCTTGCCTAAGATCACTGCATTGAGGGATGGATCTGTGCTAGTGGGAGCTTTGCTGAGTTGCTAACCTATGAACTTCTTTAAATTCTAATATACACTGTGTACGGAAAGCTCTTTGCAAGTTGCTTCTGATTTTTGTGTGCAGTAAGTATGGAGAGATTTAGGATTTAGCTGAGTTTAAGGCAGATGTCATATCTTGAGAGTTTTTTAAAAAGTGCAGATTAGTTACATTATTGTGTCCATGTTGCCTTCTTATCTCATCACATCTTGTCAGAATGTTTATCCTGCTGATGGGATGAATCGCAGATCCCAGTGGTAATCCTGTCCTCAGTTTGCTTGTTAGCTCAAGTCAGACGACTTTACTTTGTCCATTTTGTTTTCCTAACTGACAACTCTTTATTTTTATTTTTTTATCAGGCTTACATAGTGAATTATCAGACTTTGTTGGCTTCAGAGGCGTTTGTTATATGTGCATCCCTGATATAGAAGAAATTGAGAGGGTAATGTGTTACATTAATTGGCAATTAAGCTCCTATTTATTGTATATATATATTCAATCCCATAGTACTGCACAATAGTTTATAAAGTGCAAGGGGCACATAATAACTGTAATTTATAATAGCAATTCTCAGATTCTTCACCATTATTTTTTGAATAATAGTATTTGGCAATATATGGATGAGAGTAGACCATTTAACTGCTTGAATCTTTTTGCCATTCAATGAGATCATGGCTGATCTGTGACTGAACTCAAAGACTTACTCTACTTGTATCCCTTCATACCTTTGTTTAATAACAGCTCTTATCAATCACAGATTTAAAGTTAACAACTGATCCACTATTGATAGAGTTCCAAACTTCGACACACTTTGGGTGGAATTTTCCCATCCTATCATGGGTTTCATGGTGGATGGGAGTGGAGAATCCAGCAGCAAGCAAAAAGCTGGAAATCCACCGGCATAAAAATAGCTTGCGATTCTGGCAGGTCAGTCGCTGCCTAGTGGGGTGAATCCTACCATCTCATGGATGGTCATTAAAACAGCTGCTCACCACAATCTTGTGACATCTTCCAATCTTGCATCACCAAATGTGTTGCATGAACATTGGACTGCAGTTTGCTCGTGACTTTGGGGTGAGTACAACATACATAGCCTACATGCCATGGTGCTGCGCCAGTCTTGTTTCAATGAATGCCACACTGCTGGGGCTGTAGGGTTGGTCTCCTCCTGCTCCTTGCCTACGTAGATGTCACTGTGCTGCAGTACTCATTCAGGCCTCCACATTCAGACACTGGCCATATTGTACCCTGTGCTGGAGAGTGTAAGGGTGTCCTGCTCCTGCTGGCTGCAACCATTGTCCAGGAGGACACCACTGTACAGTGATACTCAGGCAGAACTCCATCTTTAGAAATGAGCATTTTAACCAGGCTTGGTTATGAGGGGAGGGAGGGATGACAGACATTAGAAATCTTAGAAGAAATCTTAGAAACCCTACACCACAGAAAGAGCCCATTCGGCCCATCGAGTCTGCATCGACCACAATCCCACCCAGGCCCTACCCCCATATCCCTACATATTTACCCACTAATTCCTCTAACCTACGCTTCCCAGGAGACTAAGGGCAGTTTTAGCATGGCCAATCAACCTAACCTGCACATCTTTAAGGGAGGCAATTGGGAAGAAAGGCAAGAGCTGTGAGGGGGTTGTGGAGGTGGAGGGGGGGGGGGGAGGGGGGCGGGGGGGGGAGGTGGAAGGCAGAGGAAGATGGAGGTGGAGGGGGATGAGGAACAATGGAAGGCAGAAGGTAGTCTGAGAGATGAGAGCTGAAGCCCAACAAAGGTACATGAAATGCTGACAAACAAGGGGGTCAAAAAGATAACACATGTTTGAATGGAAGGGGATGCGCACAGACTCTGGAATAGGAAAGGGGGGGGTTGTTATTG